>NC_037683.1:101122090-101137433 GCF_003255815.1 Theropithecus gelada
CAAAAAAAAAAAAAAAAAAAAAAAAAAAAAAAAAAGACATAAAATCCGAAAGAAGAAAAAGAACAAAAGAAAAATCCTGCAGTCAATCTTACAGTGTATTCTACCAGACTTTACAACAGATATGGCACACACAAATACACATTCACATATATATTTCCAAACAAAACTCAGATGACACAAAATTTTGTAACATGCTTTTGTCATACCATATATCATGAATATCTCCAGGGAACAGCACAGGTAACTCAGAGGATCACAGAGACCCAACCCTGTTACTCTCCAGGGAGTCAAATACATTCTCTATTTCGACGTGGATGAGAGAGAGCACCGAAGAGTAATGACGCTAGGGGTGAAAGATGCCCCTCTTCCTGTTCCAGTAGCCCCTCCAGGTACCCTATCACAGCATGAACCACACTAGGTGGGCCCTGTTGCCTCTGTCTCTTGTTAACACATTTTAGTCCTCAGGAGCTGGGTTGGAGCTGGTTCCTCTGTATCACCAGTGCCCAACACAGGGTAGAGCCTGCGGGAGGTCCCAAGGGAAGAATGTCTGGACTCTAAATTAAACCTGGGCCAAACCCTCTACTGACTAACGGAGGGCCCATGAGCTGGTGACATAACTGACATAACCTCCTCCTCTCACCTGAGAAACAGAGATCCTGAAACCTGCCTTGTACAGTAGTAAAGAGGTCTCAAAATGACAATGTATATAATGCCTGCAGAACACATCGGGAGCTCAATAGGTGCTAGTTACATTACAAATCACTACATGTTTTGAGAAAAAAATAAGTCGGCGAATGAATGAACACATTAAGAAATAACTAGGTAAATGAGAGTGAATGTGCGAGAAATGAAAGAATGAGGTAAATGAAGGTGAACAAGTGGACAAAAAAGGGCAAAAAAGGTTAAGGAGGCAGATGAATGAGCAGTGTGTGCGAGTGACAGAGGGAGGAAAACCCTGAAAGCTGGTGAAGGCGTAGCTGGAAAAATGAAGGCACGAGGAAGTGGGAACGAACAACGGAGAGTGAGAATACGATGCCCCCCCTCCCCTACTCACATACTGATTGTCCTCCATCTCCTGCAGAGCCTTAATCTCCCGCAGGGCCTGGTTAGGGATGCCGTCCTCCAACCGCCTTAGGGCCACCTTCTTGAGGGCAACTATCTCGCCAGTCTGCAGGATAGAAGGCAGACACTGCCAGCCCACCCTCGGCTGGGAAAGAGATGAAGGTGGGTAGGGGGAGGGTGGTTGCGAGAGAGAGACGCGCCCCCGGCCCGGCCAGAGGCCCTCCTCTGGGGTCTAGGACTAGCCTGAGACCCAGCCGCTGGGGTAGGGGACCAAGCCAGATGTGCGGAGGGAAGCGCAACGGCCCAAAACAGGTTTAGAAAATAGTTTTAAAACTGTACTGGATGTAAAAAGGGAACCGAAACAGCTTAGAGCGTTAGCCGGAGGGTGGCGGGGGACACCCCTGCCAGGCTGCCTGCCGTGGTCCGGCCTCACCTCCACGTGCTTGGCCTTGAAGACGATGCCGTGGGCGCCCTCCCCGATGCGGCCCAGGATGCAGTACTGGTCCATCCCGGTGCAGTTGGTGGGCCTGGGCCCCTGGGCCCCTGGGCCCCTGTGACCCTAAGCTTCCAAATCCCACTTCTCCGCCCCACGCCGCTCTGAGCGCGCACGCTGTTGCCTAGCAACAGCGCGGCAGCTGACCACCGGGGCGGGTCGTGTGGGACACGTCCCCAGGAGAACGGAAGCTGCGTCGAGTCATGGGGGACCGCTCCGGACTCCACTGCGCCTTTTCCTAGCCCTCCGCTGTCACGCGGCAGCAAGCTTAACCCCGCATTAAAAAACCCATGCGCGGAGACCGTGCCCGCAGCAGGGCCCACGGAGCAATGGCGGCTGGCACCTCCTATCTGCCCCGCCTCTGCGTCACGTGACTAGCTGCTGCCGAAGGACGCAGCCGGGAAGGGCGGGCTCCTTCCCCGCGCAGGCCGGAAGCTCCGCACCTGTAAGTAGAGGTTCCGGCTTCGACCACTCGGAGGTGCTGATTTGTGGCTCTGCGACCCAGGCACAATGATGAAGACAGACAGGTCCCGAGCTGCGTTGTGGAAAGAGGGTCTGTTGGGCCTCTTGTCTTAAAATGTCAGTTGGCTACGTGTACCCACAGGTTTTTAAAAGGGCGTACTCTGAAGGCCGGGCATGGAGGCTCACGCCTGTAATCCCAGCACTTTGGGAGGCTGAGGCGGGCGGATCATCAGGTCCGGAGTTCGAGACCAGCGTGACCAACATGGTGAAACCCCATCTCTGTTAAAATACAAAAAAATTAGCCGGATGTGGTGGTGTGCACCTGTAATCCTAGCTACTCAGGAGGCTGAGGCAGGAGAATCGCTTGAACCCGGGAGGCAGAGGTTATAGTGAGCCGAGATGACGCCGCGGTACTCCAGCCTGGGTGTCAGAGCGAGACTCTGTCTCAAAAGAAAAAAATAAAAACAAAAGGGCATACTCTGACCCAGACAGGACAGAATAGGCCTTAAACTTCTGAAAGGATGCTCAACTTCACGTACAATAAACAAATGTAAACTAACGTTACAGTTTTCCACATATTGGATGGCTAAAGATCTCAGGTCTAATAGTTCATTGACCAAGCTACAGGGAAACAAGCACTTTCATACATTGCTGGTGGCAGCATAATTTGACTATGTTGATCCAAATCACAAATGCATAGACCCTCAGATTCAGCAAAACCACTTCTAGTAATTTCTCCAATAGACACGTTTTACACGTGTGAAATGACAAGTACAAAGTTACTCCATTGCAACGTTGTTTCAACAGCAAACTATTGGAATAGCAAACTATTGGAAACCACAGATGTTCATCATTGTGGTACATCCTTCAAATGAAATATGTGTCTTTTTATGTACAGCAATGGGAAGATTTCTAAAACAGGTTGTTAAAAGAAAAAGGCAAGATGCAAGATAGAATGTATAGAGTACCACTGAATGTATAGAGTACCATTTAATAAATGGTGCTGGGAAAACTGGCTAGCCATATATAGAAAGCTGAAACTGGATCCCTTCCTTACACCTTATACAAAAATTAATTCAAGATGGATTAAAGGCTTAAATGTTAGACCTAAAACCATAAAAACCCTAGAAGAAAACCTAGGCAATACCATTCAGGACATAGGCATGGGCAAGGACTTCATGTCTAAAACACCAAAAGCAATGGCAACAAAAGCCAAAATTGGCAAATGGGATCTAATTACACTAAACAGCTTCTGCACAGCAAAGGAAACTACCATCAGAGTGAACAGGCAACCTACAGAATGGGAGAAAATTTTTGCAAGCTACTCATCTGACAAAGGGCTAACATCCAGAATCTACAAAGAACTTAAACAAGTGTACAAGAAAAAATCAACCCCATCAAAAAGTGGGCAAAGGGTATGAACAGATACTTCTCAAAAAAGACATTTATGCAGCCAACAGACATATGAAAAAAATGCTCATCTTCACTGGCCATCGGAGAAATGCAAATCAAAACCACAATGAGATACTATCTCACACCAGTTAGAATGGCAATCATTAGAAAGAAACAACAGGTGCTGGAGAGGATGTGGAGAAAAAGGAACACTTTTACACTGTTGGTGGGATTGTAAACTAGTTCAACCAATTTGGAAGACTGTGGCGATTCCTCAAGGATCTAGAACTAGAAATACCATTTGACCCAGCCATCCCATTACTGGGTATATACCCAAAGGATTATAAATCATGCTGCTATAAAGACACATGCACACGTATGTTTATTGCAGCACTATTCACAATAGCAAAGACTTGGAACCAACCCAAATGTCCATCAATGATAGACTGGATTAAGAAAATGTGGCACATATACACCATGGAATACTATGCAGCCATAAAAACGGATGAATTCATGTCCTTTGTAGGGACATGGGTGAAGCTGGAAACCATCATTCTGAGCAAACTATCACAAGGACCGAAAACCAAACACTGCGTGTTCTCACTCATAGTTGGGAATTGAACGATGAGAACACTTGGACACAGGATGGGGAACATCACACACCAGGGCCTGTTGTGGGGTGGGAGGAGGGGGGAGGGATAGCATTAGGAGATATACCTAATGTAAATGACAAGTTAATGGGTGCAGCACACCAACATGGCACATGTATATATATGTAACAAACCTGCACGTTGTGCACATGTACCCTAGAACTTAAAGTATAATAATAAAAAAAAAAAAAAGCAGAAAATGAAAACACTAATCAAAAGAATGCTAGAGTGGTTACATTATTAGAAAATAAAGTGGACTTCAGAGCAAAGAGAATTACCAGAATCAAAGCAGGACATTATCATGATAAAAGGATCAATTCACTAAGAAAATATAATCAAAAATGTGGATGCACTAAACAAAAAAAATGAAAGAAGAAGTAGACGCATCCTCAATTGTAGTCAGGCACTTTAACACTCTTCACAGTAATTGACAGAATCACCAGACAGAAAATCAGCAACGGTATAGAGGAACTGAACAGCACCATCAACCAGATAACTACAGGGTTTTCTGTAGATGGAGACAAGCTAGTTGTAAAATTTACATGGAAAAGCAAAGGCACTAGAATAGCTATTTTTTTTTTAAGTTTTGAAGGTAAAGAATAAAGTTGGAGGAATCACCCTACCCAATTTTAATAGGTTTTATATAAGCTACTGTAATCAAGATAGCATGATATGGCAAAGGGCAGACATACAAATAGATGAAAGGGAATCGAGTCCAGGAATAGACTAACACTAGTATGGCCAACTGTTTGTTAGTTTTCAATTGACATAGAATTCACATACTATAAAATTCCCCCTTATAAAGTGTGCGATTAAATGTTTTTAGCATATTTACAATGTTTTTGTTATATACACAAGATTGCAGCCATCATCACTATCTAATCCAGATAGTTCGTCACCCTCCAAAAAGAGCCGACACCCATTAGCAATCACTATACATTCCTCCGTTCCCCCAGTCCTTGACAACTACTAATCTACTTTCTGTCCCTATGGAATTACCTCTTCTGAACATTTTATATAAATGGAATCATACAATAAGTCACCTTTTGTGCCTAGCTTCTTTCACTTAGCATAATATTTTCAAGGTTTATTCATGTTGAAATGTATATCAGTACTTCTTTTTATGGTTGAATAATGTTCCATTGTATAAATATAGCATATCTTGTTTATATTTATTTATTTATTTGGAGATAGTACCTCCCTTTGTTGCCCAGGCTGCAGTTCAGTGGCATGACCATTGCTCACTGTAACTTTGAACTCTTGGGCTCAAGAGACCCTCCTGCCTCAGCCTCCTGAATATCTAGGACTACAGGTACACACCACTATACCTGGCTAATTTGTTTTAAAATTTTTAGGCCGGGCGCGGTGGCTCAAGCCTGTAATCCCAGCACTTTGGGAGGCCGAGGCGGGTGGATCACGAGGTCAGGAGATCGAGACTATCCTGGCTAACATGGTGAAACCCCGTCTCTACTAAAAAAATACAAAAAACTAGCCGGGCGTGGTGGCGGGCGCCTGTAGTCTCAGCTACTTGGGAGGCTGAGGCAGGAGAATGGCGGGAACCCGGGAGGCGGAGCTTGCAGTGAGCTGAGATCACGCCACTGCACTCCAGCCTGGGAGACACAGCGGGACTCCGTCTCAAAAAAAAAAAAAAAAAAAAAAAAAATTTTTGTGGAGATGGGGCCTTGCTATGTTGCCCACGCTGCATATCCTGTTTATATATTAATCAGTGATGGACATTTGGAGTGTTTCCATTTTGGCTATGATAAATAGTGCTGCTATGAACATTTATGTGCAATTTTTGTGTGAATTTATGTTTTCACTTTTCTTTAGTATCTGCATAGGATTGGAATTGCTGAGTCACATGGTAGCTTTTTGAGGAACTTCCACACTGTTCAAAGTGGCTGTACCATTTTACATTCCCAACCAGCAATGTATGAGAGTTCCAATTTTTTCATATCCTCATCAACACTTGCGATTGTCTTTTTTATTGCAAACATCCTAGTGGGTGTAAAGTGGTATCTCATTGTGGTTTTGATTTTCATTTCCTTGATAATCAGTGAGGTTGAACCTCTTTACTTTCATTAGAGATATTTGTAGTTTATCATTGACTTATATAACAATAGAGTTATGTATTTTAGTTGTTAGTTCCTTATCACAGGGGTCCCCAGACCCCAGGGTCACAGACTGGCACTGGTCTACGGCATAGCAGGAGTTGAGCAGCTGGCAAGCTCGCATTACCGCCTGAGCTTTGCCTCCTGTTGTATCAGCACCAGCATTAGATTCTCACAGAAGCATGAACCCTGTTGTGAACTGCACTGTGAGGGATCTGGGTTATGAATCTGAGGTGAAACAGTATCATCCTGAAACCATCCCCCACCTTCCATCCGTGGAAAACCATCTTCCACAAAACCAGTCCCTGGTGCCAAAAAGGTTGGGGACCACTGTCTTATCAGATATATGATTTGCAAATATTTCTCCTATTCTGGAGATTGTCTTTCATTTTCTTGGTAGTGTCATTTGAAGCATAAACATTTTTAATTTTTATGAAGTCCAATTTTATCTATTTTTTGGAGGTTGCATGTGTTTTCATGTAATATCTAAGAAACCATTGACTATTCCAAATCACAAAGATGTACGATTATATTTTCTTCTAAGATTTATATAGCTTTAGCTCTTACATTTATGTCTTTGATTCATTTTTAGCTCATTTTTGTATATGGTGTGAGTCAGGGTCCAACTTATTCCTCTGGATGTAGGAATAACCAGTTGTTCAGCAGTATTTGTTGAAAATATTATTATTTTCCTTTGGCATTGTCTTGGAACCCTTGTCAAAAATCAGTTGTACATATAAGTTTATTTCTGGACTCTCAATTCTGTTCATATGGATGTAGATCTATATGTCTATCCTTATGCCAGTACTGCCTGATCTTGATTACTGAAGCTTTGTAGTAAGTTTTGAAATCAAGAAATGTGAATCCTTTAACTTTGTCTTCCTTTTTCAAGATTGTTTTAGCTATTCTGAGTTCCTTGGATTAAAAAAAAAAAAATTTGTCCTTGGAAGACTTCAAAATTTTGATACAAATTTTAGGATTAGCTTCTCAACTTTTGCAACAAAAACAGCCAACTAAATTTTGTGAGGATTGTAGTGAATCTGTATATAATCTTACGATGAAAATACTAATCCCCATGAAGATAGGATGTCTTTCTACTTATTTAGATCTTGTTTAATTTGTTTCAGTGTTGTTTTGTAGTTTTTCCTATCATCACTCTTAAGTTCAGCCTTTCACAAAGTGTTTGGACATGGGCACAGTGCAGCCAAGTTCTTTGCTAAGGTGTAACAAGGGTGACCCTTCCTTCAGTTCCTAATAAGTTCCTCATTTCCATCTGAGACCTCATCAGCCTGGCCTTCACTGTCCCTAATTTTATCAGCACTTTGGTCACAACCACTTAACCAGTCTCATAAAAGTTCCATACTTTCCCTTGTGCTGCACTCCTCAGTATTAATTTTCCGTATTAGTCCATTTTGCACCACTATAAAGGAATACCTGAAGCTAAGTAATTTATTTGTTTTTTATTTTTATTTTTATTTTTCATTTTTGACACAGAGTCTCACTCCGTTGCCCAGGCTGGAGTGCAGTGGCACAATCTTAGCTCACAGCAACCTCGGTCTCCTGAGTTCAAGTGATTCTTGTGACTCAGGCACCTGAGTAACTGAGATTACAGGCATGTGCATCACACCCAGATAACTTTTTGGTATTTAAGTAGAGACAGGGTTTCACTGTGTTGGCCAGGCTGGTCTTGAACTCCTGACCTCAAGTGATCTACCCACCTCATCTTCCCAAAGCGCTCAGATTATAGGCCACAGCACCTGGCTGAGGCTGAGTAATTTATAAAGAAAATAAGTTTATTTGGTACACGGTTCTGCAGACTGTACAAGAAACATGGCATCAGCATGGGCTGAGCTTCTGTTGAGGGCCTCAGGAAACTTTTATTCATGGTAGAAGGCAAGGGAAGCTGGCATGTCATATGGGAGAGAGGGAGTATGAGAGAGAGGGGGAGATCCCAGACTCTTTAACAACCAGATCTGGCTCAAACTAATGGCACTAGAGCTCACTCATTAATGTGGGGGAATGCACCAAGCCATTAATGAGGGATCTGCCACCATGGCCCAAACACCTCACACCAGGCCCCACCACCAACATTAGCAGTCACATTTCAATATGAGATTTGGAGAAGACAAATATCAAAACTATCTCAACAAGTTATTCTTCTTTTTAAGTTTATTCCTAAAAATGTATTCTTTTTAGGCTATTGTAAATGGAATTATTGTCTTAATTTTATTTTCAGATTGTTCACTATTAGTGTGTATAAATATAATTGATTTTCATATATTGATCTTGTATTCTCCCACATTGCCAGACTCATTTGTTAGCTTTAACAATTTTCATGTGAATTCCTGCTTTCTACATGCGAATTCGCATTATCTGCAAATGGAGATAGTTTTATTCCTTCTTTCTAATCTGTATGCCTTTTATTTCTTCTTTTTGTCTGACTGTCCTGATGAAAATTTTCAGTACAATGTGGAATAGAAATGGAAAAAGCAGACATTTTTGTTTTGTTCCTTATATTAACAGGAAGATTTTCAGCTTTTTTTCTTTTTTTTTTTTTTTAGACAGGATCTCTCTGTCACCCAGGCTGGAGTACAGTGGTATGATCATGGCTCACTGCAGCCTCAACTGCCTGGACTCAAGTGATTCTCCCACCTCAGCTTCCCAAGTAACTGGGACTGCAGGTGCACATCACCATGACCAGCTAGTTTTAAAAAATTATTATTTGTAAGATCAGGCACGGTGGCTTACGCTTGTAATCCCAGCACTTTGGGAGGCCGAGGCGGGTGGATCACTTGGTCAGGAGTTCAAGACCAGCCTGGCCAACACAGTGAAACCCTGTCTCTACTAAAAATACAAAAATTAACTGGACGTTGTAGCGGGCATCTGTAATCCCAGGTATTCAGGAGGCTGAGGCAGGAGAATTGCTTAAACTCGGGAGATGGAGGTTGCAGTGAGCCAAGATTGTGCCATTGCCCTCCAGCCTGGGTAACAGAGCTAGAATCTGTCTAAAAAAAAAAAAAAAAAAAAAATTGTTATTTATGGAGACAATGTCTTGCTATGTTATTCAGGCTGGTCTTGAACTCCTGGGCTTAAGTGACCCTCCCACCTCAGCCTCCCAAAGTGTAGGGATTACAGGCATGAGCCACTGCACCTGGCCACTTTCAGCTTTTTATCATTAAGTAAGATGTTAGTTGTGGGATTTTTGTAGATGACTTTATTAGGTTGAGAAATATTCTTACTCTGTTGAATATTTTGTGTCCTGAAAAGGTTTTGGGTTTGTCGGTTTTTTGTGTCTTTTGAGATTATCATATAGAGTTTGTCCTTTATTAATATAGTGTACTACATTGATTGGTTTTCTTATGTTGAACCCGGTTTGCATTTGTGGGGTAACTCCCACCTACTCATTGTGTCTAATCCTTTTCTTAAAAAATACACTTGATATTTTAGAACAGTTTTAGGTTCATAGAAAATAGAGCCGAAAGTACAGAGTTCCCACACATGCATAGCACTCCATACCATCCATATCCTGCACTGGAGTGGCAGATTTACTAGAATTGATGAACCAACATTGACACTTCATTATCATCCAAGTTCCATAGTTTACCTTAAGTTTAATTGTTGGTGTCATACGTTCTGTGGGTTTTGACACAAATCTAATGGCATGTATCCACCATTATAGTGTCATATGGAATGGTTTCACTGCCCTAAAAATGCCCGTGCTCTACCTCTTCTTCCCCTTGCACCAACCGCTGGCAACCACTGATGTTTTTGCTGTTTCCATAGTTTCACCTTCTTCAACATGTCATATGGTTGGAATCAGAAAATATGTAGCCTTTCCAGACTGGCTTCTTTCACTTAGTAACGTGCAAGTTTCCTTCATGTCTTTTCATGGCTTATTAGCTCATTTGTTTTTAGTGCTGCATAATATTTTGTTGCCTGGATGTACCAAAATTTATTTACCTACTCACCTACTAAAGAACATCTTGGTCTACGGCCATACCACCCTGAACGTGCTCCATCTCATCTAAAGAACATCTTGGTTGCTTCCAAGTTGTGGCAATTATTAATAAAGCTGCTATAAAATGTGTGTGCTGGTTTTTGTGTTGACATGTTTTCACCTTATTTGGGTAAATACCAAGGAACATGATTGCTGGAATGTATGTTAAGAGTATGTTGACTTATGTAAGAAACTGCCAAACTATCTTCCAAAGTGGATATACCGTTTTGCATTCTCACCAGCAATGAATGGGAGTTTCTGTTGCTCCATCTCCTAGCCAGCATCTGCTGTTGCCAGCGTTTTGGATTTTCACCATTCTAATAGGTTTGTAGTGATAACTTATTGTTTTAATTTGCAGTTCCCTAAAGAAATAGGATGCTGAACACCTTTTCATAAGCTTATTTGTCATTTGTATGTCTTCTTTGGTGAGGTATCTGTTCAGATCTTTTGCCATTTTTTTTTTCTTTTTCTTTTTTCTTTTCAAGTCCTCACATCTCAGAGGATTTTGCCAATTTATTTTTATTTTTTATTTTTTTGAGATGGAGTCTTGCTCTGTTGCCCAGGCTGGAGTGCAGTGGTGCAATCTTGGCTCACTGCAACCTCCGCCTCCCAGGTTCGAGCAATTCTCCTGCCTCAGCCTCTCGAGTAGCTGGGATTACAGGCGTGCACCACCTTGCTTGGTTAATTTTTATATTTTCAGTAGAGATTGGGTTTTGCCACATTGACCAGGCTGGTTTCAAACTCCTGACCTCAAATGATCCACCCGCCTTGGCCTCCCAAAGTTCTGGGATTACAGGTATGAACCACCACTCCCAGACATGTTGTCAATTTTTAAATTGGGTTAAATAACAGTCCTTTGTAAGATATGTGTTTTGCAAATACTTTCTCCCAGTCTATGAATTTAATAGACTTTATTCTTATATTTCTTTCTAATATTCTTAATAATATTCTTTTGATGTAATCTTTGTATGTTGCTGGATTTGGTGTGTTTTGTTGAGAATTTTTTTCATCCATTTTCATAAAAGATAATGGTTCGTAGTTTTCTTACAATGTCATTGTCTGGTTTTTGTATCAGTGTAATACAGGCCTCATAGAATGTGTTGAAAAGTATTTCCTCCTCTTTTATGTTTTGAAAGACTTTGGTGTTAATTCTTTTTTAGACATTTTGTAGAATGCACTGGTGAAGCTATCTGGTCCTACGCTTTACTTTGTGATAAGTTTTATAATTATTAATTGTTATGTGTATATTCTGAATTTCTATTTGTTCTTCAGTCAGTTTTGATAGTCTGTGTCTTTCTACGTATTTGCTGATCATCATTTCATCTGAGTTATCTAAAATTTGCCCATACAAGTGTTCACAGTATTCCAGTCTAACCATTTTTCTGTTTCTAAGGTAAGTAGTAATGCCTTCTTTTTTTTTTTTTTTTTTGAGGTGGAGTCTCGCTCTGTCACCAGGCTGGAGTGCAGTAGCACGATCTCGGCTTACTGCAACCTCCGACTCCCTGGTGCAAGGGATTCTCCTGCCTTAGCCTCCCGAGTAGCTGAGGTTACAGGCATGCACCACCATGCCCAGCTAATTTTTGTATTTTTAGTAGAGACGGGGTTTCACCATACTGACCAGGATGGTCTCAATCTCCTGACCTCACGATCCACCCACCTCGGCCTCCGGAAGTGCTGGGATTACAGGCATGAGCCACCACACCCGGCCATGTCCTCTTGTTTATTCTTGGTTTTAGTGATACAAATCTTCTCTCTTATTTCCTGGTCAGTCTAGCTATAATGAAGGTTTGCCAGTTTTATCAGTCATTTCAAATAACTAACTTTTGGGTTTGTTAATTCTTTATATTGTTTTTATCTTCCCAGTCGCATTTATTTTTCCTCTAATCTTTATTATTTTCTTAATTCTGATTACCTTGGGTTTATTTTGCTCCTTTTTCCCCAGTGTCTTTTTTTTTTTTTTTTTTTTTTTTAAAGAAGTGGGCCTCACTAAGTTGCCCAGGCTAGAGTGCAGTAGCTATTCACAGGTACAATCATAGCACACTGCAGCCTCAAATTCCTAGCCTCAAGTGATCCTTCCATCTCAGTCTCCTGAGTAGCTAGGACTACAGGCACACACCACCATGACTGGCCCCCGTGTCTTAAGATGGAAGGTTAGATTGTTGTTTGAAATCTTTCTTTTTTAAAAATATAGGCATTTATAGCTATAAATTTCACTCTAAGCATTCATTTGCTGTATCTATAAGTTTTGGTATTCTGCATTTTTGTTTTCGTTAATATCAAAGCATTTTCTCATTTTTCTTGTGTTTCTTTTTTGACACATTGGTTATTCAAGAGGCTGTTGTTTCATTTCCACGTATTTGCCAAATTTGTTGTTGATATCTAATTTCATCCCATTGTGAATTTTGGCACTCATAAAACCATACCCCAGAATGAGGGCCTCAGAAACAACCTCAGAAGAAAAAGTTTTTCTCTGACCTTCTCCTGCCCTCCTGTCTCTCAGTCCCATTCTCCACCAAGGCTAGCCAGAGACACCTACAATCCCTCTTCCACAAGGCAGGTCATAGAAACCAGAACCCCTTTTCCCCAAAGCCAGCTATAAAACCTAAAAATATCAATCTAGCCTTTCCTCCATCTTTCTGTGTAAAAACTGGTCATAAAGGATTTTCTGACCTACCTTGTTTGATTGTAGATCTTTAGACTCCAATCCCTGCTGAGAGGACCCTGAACCAGAAGGAAAGAATGAATGCTCACAGAGACCACAAAAAATCTAGACAGTCACTGGGTTTCCCAGTCCTTTTTTTTTTTTTTTTTGAGATGGAGTTTCATTCTTGTCTCCCAGGCTGGAGTGCAGTGGTGTGATCTCGGCTCACTGCAAC
Organism: Theropithecus gelada; assembly: GCF_003255815.1. Lineage (NCBI taxonomy): Eukaryota > Metazoa > Chordata > Mammalia > Primates > Cercopithecidae > Theropithecus > Theropithecus gelada. The sequence goes on from NC_037683.1 coordinate 101,135,134, forward strand.
CTCTGCCTCCCAGGTTCAAGTGATTCTCCTGCCTCAGCCTCCAGAGTAGCTGAGATTACAGGCGCCCACCATCACGCCTGGCTAATTTTTGTATTTTTAGTAAAGACAGAGTTTCACCATGTTGACCAGGCTGGTCCTGAACTGCTGACCTCAGGTGATCCACCTACTTCTGCTGGTGCTGGGATTACAGGCATGAGCCATCGCACCCAGCCCGTCTCCCCACTCTTAGCGTTAGGTTATACCCTTTTTGTCGGACCATATTTCCACATGGCTATTCATACTTGAACCTAAGCATAAAAATAGACAATTTTGCCGGGCATGTTGGCTCACGCCTGTAATCCCTGCACTTTGGAAGGCTGAGGTAGTTGAATCCCCTGAGGTCAGGAGTTTGAGACCAGTCTGGCCAACATAGTGAAATACAACACCCATCTCTACTAAAATACAAAAACTAGCCGGCTGTGGTGGTGGGTGTCTGTAGTCCCAGCTGCCCAGGAGGCTGAGGCAGGAGAATTGCTTGAACCCAGGAGGCAGAAAAAAAAGATAATTTCCCCTGTATCTTTAAGTCTTAAAGGCTCCCATGTACAAATCATATACCTTTCTCCTATTAATCTGCCAATTGTTGTTGTGGGAAGTCAGGGACCCCGAACGGAGGGACCGGCTGAAGCCGCGGCAGAAGAACATAAATTGTGAAGATTTCATGGACATGTATTAGTTCCCCAAATTAATACTTTTATAATTTCTTCCACCTGTCTTTACTGCAATCTCTGAACATAAATTGTGAAGATTTCATGGACACTTATCACTTCCCCAGTCAATACCCTTGTGATTTCCTATGCCTGTCTTTACTTTAATCTCTTAATCCCATCATCTTCGTAAACTGAGGAGGATGAATGTCGCCTCAGGACCCTGTGATGATTGTGTTAACTGCACAAATTGTTTGTAGAGCATGTGTGCTTGAACAATATGAAATCTGGGCAACTTGAAAAAAGGAACAGGACAACAGCAATGTTCAGGGAACAAGGGAGATGACCTTAGACTCTGACTGTTGGTGAGCCAGGCGGAACAGAGCCATATTTCTCTTCTTTCAAAAGCAAATAGGAGAAATATCGCTGAATTCTTTCTTTTTCTTTCTTTTTTTTTTTTTTTTTGAGATAGAGTCTCGCTCTATTGCCCAGGCTGGAGTGCAGTGGTGCGATTTTGGCTCACTGCAAGCTCCACCTCCCGGGTTCACGCCATTCTCCTGCCTCAGCCTCCCGAGTAGCCAGGACCACAGGTACCCACCACCACACTCGGCTAATGTTTTTGTATTTTTAGTAGAGATAGGGTTTCACCATGTTAGCCAGGATGGTCTCGATCTCTGGACCTCATGATCTACCCGCCTCGGCCTCCCAAAGTGCTGGGATTATAGGCATGAGCCACTGTGCCCAGCTGACCTTTTCACTCTTAAATCCAGATTTTTAATGAACACTTATTGGTCTTAATGGAGTCAAATATTTTTAATGGAATCATTGTTTCCCTGTGTGGCTAGTGCTTTCTATGCTGTTTGAGAGTGCTGTGCTTATCTGAGGTTTTATGAAAAGGCAGCGTTGAGAGTTGGCAGGTGGATCTGCTTGCCCAAGGCTGGGAGCGAGAGTCAGTGTAGAGCCAGTTGGGCTTCAAGGCCTTTGCCCAAGACTTTCTAAAAGATGCTTTAAGGTTTTGCTATGTCAGGGCTACAGGTTCTGCCTTCGGAACTTTCCACATTCTCTAGCAACTTAAGTTCTTTTTCTTTTCTTTTTTTTTTTTTGTTTGAGACAGAGTTTTGCTCTTATTGCCCTTTCTCTCTGACAGGTTTGGTGGCAAACCCGTTCCTAATTGCCTGGCTTCTTGGTAGATAAAACCGCCTTTTCTTCCTGGGGCACTAGGTCTGTCTTTGGGAATCTTCCCCAATAGGGAGCTACCCTATTCACTGAAGCTCCAAAATGTGGGAAAAAACTTAAATGTCTACCAGCAGAGGAAGGAAGAGTTAAAACAGAGAGAATCCAGGAAACTGAATTCTGTGCACCCACTACCAATGTGCTGGCAGGAAAGGATGTCCAAGAGATAAGAAAAAGTATTTTGCAATCTAATAGATTTAGCATGGTTACCTTTTTGTAAAATAAATAACATACCGTGTGTATTAGTGTAAGAAAATTCTTGGCCAGGTGCGGTGGCTCACATCTGCAATCCCAGCACTTTGGGAAGTTGAGGCAGGTGGATCATCTGAGGTCAGGAGTTTGAGACCAGCCTGGCCAACATGTCTCTACTAAAAATACAAAAAT
>NC_037683.1:101137490-101271903 GCF_003255815.1 Theropithecus gelada
AAAGAAAAAGGAAAGAAAAAAAAAGGAAGGACAGAAAGAAAAAAGAAAAAAAAATAAAATTCTGGAAGGACAATATGAACAGTTACCTAGTTGGAGGGGAGGGGTTTGCTCTTGGAAGGGCAGGTGCTGAGGGCTGTGGTGAGTCGAGGGGAGATGCTTCACCTTAATTTTATATCTTTAAAAAAAATTGTGGGATTATTTTTGGTTTTAACCTTGTTTGTGTGGTTTATCTTCCTCTGTAATTTTCCTAGTGAAACTAATAAAATAAAACAACGCCAAGGCAGGAGGATCTCTTGAGGCCAGGAGCTCGAGAGGAGCCTAGGCAACATAGTGCAACCCGCCTTCTCTACAAAAAAATAAACAATAATAGGGCCGGGCGCTGTGGCTCACGCCTGTAACCCCAGCACTTTGGGAGGCCGAGGTGGGCGGATCACGAAGTCAGGAGATCGAGACCATCTAGCCAACATGGTGAAACCCCCGGATCCACTAAAAATACAAAAATTAGCTGGACGTGGTGGCATATGCCTGTAATCCTAGCTACTCGGGAGGCTGAGGCAGGAGAATCACTTGAACCAGCGAGTCAGAGGTTGCAGTGAGCCGGGATCGCACCACTGCACTCCAGCCTGGCAACAGAGAGAGACTCCATCTCAATAAATAAATAAATAAATAAATAAAAATAAACAATAATAAATAATAAAACAGGGCAGGGCGTGGTGGCTCATGCCTGTAATCCCAGCACTTTGGGAGGCTGAGGTGAGTGGATCTCTTAAGTCTAGGAGTTCGAGACCAGCCTGGGCAACATGGTGAAACCCTGTCTATACTAAAAATACAAACATTAGCTGGGTGTGGTGGTGCATGCCTGTAGTGCCAGCTACTCGGGCGGCTGAGGTGGGAAGATTGCTTGAGCTTGGGAGGCGGAGGTTGCAGTGAGCTGAGATCATGCCGCTGCACTCCAGCCTGGGCCACAGAGTGAGACCCCATCTCAAAAAAAAAGAAAACAAAACACACACACACACACACACAAACAAACAACAACAACAACAACAAAAAACCTCACACACTTAAAACAAAATTAAGACAGGAAGGAGAGAGATTTTGTCTCAGATGTCTGCGTCCTTACCTTCAGGCCCAGTCTCTGACTTTGTTTTCTAGTGAGATAAAAAGGAATAGGCCCCCACATATCAGAGATGGATGATTTCTTAGAAATCGTGACCCGGTGATCTCCTTTCTCAGGTGATGCAGGGGTGCAGGCCCTCACTTGGAACCTGAAGTTCAGGTTAAAATGTTGGCTTTGCCATTTGTGGGTAAGGTCCCCTTTAGGGAAGTGATTTTCCATTTCTGAGCCTTCACCTCTGCAAACCCAGCTCCGTAGTAATTGTTGTCAGTTTCCTGACTGTTACAACCTACAGAAAAGAAGCTAGAGAAAAGTCACAACAAACAGGAGACAAGCGCAGTCCTCCTGTCTGGAGGCGTTAAAATACTTGGGTGGTGCTCAAAGGGCACCAGTGACATTTGTTTGCATCTCAATGGCATTTAAGGATAATCTATGCTGAGCAGCTTATTTTACCAAGCAGGAAGTGAGACCCAGAAAGCAAAGTCTTTTGCCAAAGAGTTTCTTAGGCAGGGGCAGGTTCCAGGACAAAGGAGAGGGTGAAAGCTGCGGGAAGCTTGTCCTTCTCTCCACTAAGGAGACAATTCGCAATCTCCAAAATGCATCTCCTTTCTGGGAACTCTTTATCTCTGCACCTTGAAAGCTATTATCTCTCCAGGTGTTCTGGGCTCCGGTAGCCTTTTCTAGATAGGTGGGGAAGAGGTAGAGAACTTAGGCCAAGACTTGTCAAGAATTTCCAAAGGCAATTTGGGAAAAAGATGAGAGGAGTACACGAACATCTGTTCCCAGCCGGGTTCACTGACTCACGCCTGTAATCTTACCACTTTGGGAAGACAAGGCGGGAGGTTTGCCTTGCAGCCAGGAGTGTGAGACCAGCCTGGGGTAACATAGCGAGACCCCCATGCCCCCTGCCACCATGTCTACTAAAAAAGAAAAAAGAAAATAAGCATCTGTCCCTAGGTGGAGGAGGCTTGGTGTTTCTCTTAGGAATACCTGTTTCCATGGAAACATAGGGACAACACCAGTCCCCAGGCCTGAGTTGGCAGCACAGTTCCACTGCACAACCGTGCGGGCTGAGAGCAGTTTCAGCATCCACCCTCCTGGAGCCGTGCTGCTCAGGAGAAATATAATGTGAGCCACATATGTAATGTTACATTTACAGTAATAACATTCAACTAAAAAGAACCAGGTGAAATTGATTTTAATAGTACATTTCATTTTACCCAATATGTCAAAAATGCTGGCCAGGTGCGGTGGCTCACGCCTGTAATCCCAGCACTTTGGGAGGCCAAGGCGGGCAGATCACGAGGTCAGGAGATCCAGACCATCCTGGCTAACACAGTGAAACCCCGTCTCTACTGAAAATACAAAAAATTAGCCAGGCATGGTGGCGGACAGCTGTAGTCCCAGCTACTTGGGAGGCTGAGGCAGGAGAATGGCATGAACCTGGTAGGCGGAGCTTGTAGTGAGCAGAGATCGTGCCACTGCACTCCAGCCTGGGCGACAGAGCGAGACTCCGTCTCAAAAAAAAAAAAAAGAAAAAAGGTTATTTTGACATGTAATGCATATAAAAATCATTGAGATAGGTCACATTCTGTTTTCCATGGTAAATCTCCAAAATCTGTTGTGTGTCGTGTTGTCTACTCACAGCACAACTCAATTCAGCCTCGCCATGTTCAGGTGCACAATCATCATGTGTGGCCCAGGGCTGCTGTCCTGGACAGCACAGGACAAGTGAACACAAACTCCCTCCCTGCCCTTCTCCTCCCACACCTGCTAGCCTGTAAGAGGAAGAAGCAGCCCTTCCCGGGTTCACTGTGGTAGTTCATGGTGCCTGAGACAGGCCAGAATCCCAGGGCTGCTCCGAGGGAAGGAGCTTAGTCTGGGCTCTGGCCTCCTCTGTCAAAGAAATGGAGATAGGCCCAGCACTTTGAGAGGCTGAGGCAGGAGGGTTGCTTGAGCCCAGGAGTTCAAAACCAGCCTGGGTAACATAATGAGACTTTGTCTCTACAAAACAACAACAACAAAAATTATCCAAGTATGGTGGCACATGCCTGTAGTCCCAGCTGCTCAGAAGGCTGAGGTGAAAGGATTGCTTGAGCCTCAGAGGTCGAGACTACAGTAAGCTGTGATCGCACCACTGTACTCCAGCCTGGGTGACAGAGGAGACCCTGTCTCAAAAAAAAAAAAAAAAAAAAATGCATCGAAAGATACAAACTTCTTCACGNAAAAAAAAAAAAAAAGAAAAGAAAAGAAAAAGAAAAGAAAAGAAAATGTTTTACCCTCATTTATTTTGTGGAAAACGTCCTTTCTCTCTCTCTCTCTCTCTCTCTCTCTCTCTCTCTCTCTCTCTCTCTGTTTCTCTCTCTCTCTCCTTTCTTGTTTTTGAGACAGAGTCTTGCTCTGTCACCCAGGCTGCAGTGCAGTGGCACAATCTCAGCTCACTGCAACCTCCGCCTCCCAGGTTCAAGCATTTCTTGTGCCTCAGCCTCCAAGTAGCTGGGATTACAGGCACGCGCCACCACACCTAGCTAATTTTTATATTTTTAGTAGAGATGGTGGTTTCACCATGTTGGTTAGGCTGGTCTCAAACTCCTGGCCTCAAGTGATTCACCCACCTTGGCCTCCCAAGTGCTGGGATTACAGGCACAAGCCACCATGCTTGGCCTGTTGGTGATTTTTTTTAATTTTTATTTTTAGATGGAGCCTTGCTCTGTTTCCCAGGCTAGAGTGCAGTGGCGCCATCTCAGCAACCTCCGCCTCCTGGGTTCAAGCGATTCTCCTGCCTTAGCCTCCCAAGTAGCTGGGACTACAGGCACCTGCCAGCACACCCGGCTACTTTTTGCATTTTTAGTAGACAGAGTTTCACCATGTTGGTCAGGCTGGTCTTGAACTCCTGACCTCAGGTGATCCTCCCGCCTCTGCCTCCGAACATGCTGGGGATTACAGGTGTGAGCAACCATGCCCAGCCGAGGTTTGGGCTTCTAATGATCCCATCAACCAAGTGTGAACAGTCCCTGATGGATAATTTTTTGCCCCCTTTCCTCCCACCTTTTGGAGTCCCCAGTGTTTATTGTTCCCATCTTTGTGTCCATGTGAACCCAATATTTAGCTCCCACTTAACAGAGAGAACACAAGGTATTTGGTTTTCTGTTTCCGCATTAATTTGCTTAAGATAATGGTGTCCAGCTGTATCCGTGTTACTGCAAAGAACATGATTTCCTTTTGGTATTTATTTATTTATTTATTTATTTATTTATTTTTTTTTTTTTTGAGACGAAGTCTCGCACTTTCGCCCAGGTTGGAGTGCAGTGGCGCAGTCTCGGCTCACTGCAAGCTCTGCCTCCAGGGTTCACACCATTCTCCTGCCTCAGCCTCCCGAGTAGCTGGGACTACAGGCGCTCACCACTACACCTGGCTAATTTTTGTATTTTTAGTAGAGATGGGGTTTCACCATGTCAGCCAGGCTGGTCTTGAACTCTTGACCTCAGGTGATCCACCCTCTTTGGCCTCCCAAAGTGCTGGGATTACAGGCGTGAGCCATGGTGCCAGGCCAATTACTGTATTTTTAGTAGAGATGGGGGTTTTACCATGTTGGCTAGGCTAGTCTCAAACTCCTGACCTAAAGTGATCTGCCTGCCTCGGCCTCCCAAAGTGCTGGGATTAGAGGTGTGAGCCACCATGCCTGGCCAGCATTGTCCTATTTACTTCGGTTTACATGCTACTAGGAAACCCTGGAACTTGATCAGTCCATCCAAATTCAAGAGAAACAGGCTCTGATATGGCACGAATCTGATTCTTGACTCACCACCATCTGTCTGCTAGGTAGGCACAACGGTGGGCACAACGGTCGCTGCTTTGTAAGAGCTCATTTCATGATGAAAACATCACGTGGGGTACATGGTAATAATGAGGACTGGGATGAGGAAGCGGAGCAGTGGAGAGTTCCATGTAACCGAGTGACGCTGAAGCTCAACTCTCCTCCAGGGCATGTTCTCTTGGAGTCTGCAGCACCCAACGAGGACAGGAGGGACACATTTGGGATGCGAAGATGTTTCCTTTTCCATCTGTAACTAATTCATGTATGGACATGCCCTTCCAAACAACACTCCCTGATGACTAATGATGTTCAGATTGGTTCTACACTACTCTGAGGCCATCCTTGGTAATCTTGCGTAATATTTCTCGAAGCCCTGATTTAGGCACGCTCATCTCAACAATTCTTCAAGGCCAGGGGAGCAGATGAAGAAAAATCTCTGTGCTCTCAAGGGAAGCTAGAAAAGTGTTCGTTGACCGCTCTTGGGAACATCCCTTCCCAGAGAACGACAGTATTAAGGGAGGCGGACCTTGCAATGTGATAACAAGGGGCTTACCTGGGTGGGTCCCTTGGAGCATTTTAACAAGCCTCCCAGGAGGTAATCTGTTTCCACTGACGCTCCCAGTGGACAGCGAGCTTGGCTCATGGCTTCAGACAGTGAGTTCTTTCTGAGGGTCAGGAGGGCTTCCTTTCTGGAAGTGGGAGAAGCTGGGGAACTGGATCGAAGCCTCTCTTTTGGTGACGTATCGTGGACTGTCAGTGGCAGGTCCTGCCTGATGTGGCTAGCTTAAAGTTTACTGTCTAACATGACATTCAGTGCTGAGGCTTAAAAAGGGGAAGGCTCAGGAGTTCAAGACCAGCCTGGGCAAATAGTGAGATGTTGTCTCTACAAAAGCTTTTTTTTTTTTTTTTGTTTGAGACGGAGTCTTGCACTGTTGCCCAGGCTGGAGTGCAGTGGCACAATCTCGGCTCACTGCAAGCTCCGCCTCCTGGGTTCACGCCATTCTCCTGCCTCAGCCTCCCTAGTAGCTGGGACTACAGGTGCCCGCCACCACGCCCAGCTAATTTTTTGTACTTTTAGTTGAGACGGGGTTTCACCGTGTTAGCCAGGATGGTCTCAATCTCCTGACCTCGTGATCCACCCACTTCGGCCTCCCAAAGTGCTGGGATTACAGGCATGAGCCACCGCGCCCAGCCTCTACAAAAGTTTTTTTTTTTTTTTAATTAGCCAGGTGTGGTGTGCATCTCTAATCCCAGCTACTCGGGAGGCTGAGGTGGGAGGATCGCTTGAGCCCAGAAGGTCAAGGCTGCAATTACCTGTGATCATGCCACTGCACTCTAGCCTGGGCGATAGAGTGGGACCCTGTCTTGATTAAAAACAAACAAACAAAAAACAATAAAAAAAGAAGGCTTAAAAAATAAAGGCTAAGAAATCAAGCCAAACCCTTAAAGCCACCTTCGATGAGTTCAAAAAGTGGAAGACATCCATGCGTGGTGCAGTTCTTTTTCAAAATAGAAAGTGTAGAAAAGCGGAAAATTTCCCTTTTGCAGGGCGGGGCGGCACTCCTGGGAGCTCTGGATTTGGGCAGAGGCGCTTTCTCCTCTGCTACGAAAGGGAGGTCTTTCAGGGGAAGGCAGCCTTAGCTTCTTTGCTTGGGTTGTGTTTCATTCCTCTAAGTGAATTCTATTTTGAGCTGAGTCACCAGTTAATACTGAGTTCAAGTCTGATGGACTCAGGGGGCCCAAGGCTCAAATTGAGGGCTGGGGCTTTCCCGGGTCGTAAGGGAAAATACAAAGTAATGCATAACAACATCTTGATTTTAGGTTTTTCTCCCATTAAACACAAAAATTTACTTATGTTTTGTTTTCTGGCCTCTCTTAATATTTGTATATTTTGGGTCTTAGCAGAGGACAAAAGTAACTTATGGGCAAACAGTGCTTGTTAGGAGGAGCCCTATAAGAGTCCATCTCACTCACATCAGTGTCTGGACATGTGTCTAAACATTGTAGCTATATTTTACGTTTCAGATGCTCCCAAACTGTTTGGAGTGCTCTGACTTTTCTGGTATCCATAAGACATGCAGGTGGAACCCCCGAGTTGGAGCTGAAGGGAGTCTGGGCACAGCCTGAGTCCATTTCACGGGATTCTGCAGAGGGGCCCAGTGGCAGCATTTTGGGGTGGATGCCGAGTCCATCATATTTGGACTTACTATTGACTTGTGACTCAGCTCAAAATAGAATTCACTCAGAGGAATACAACACAACCCACATGGAATGCGAGAGTGGGGAGGCCCCTACCAAGTGGCCTAAGCTTCGTGCAGGGCAGCAGACCCCTTCCTTTGGGAAGGCTGCGGGCCCTCTGCTGAGCTGGGATAGGAGGTAAAGTCTTGGATCTCACAGCTCAGCCAGCGGTCCTCTGAGTGTTCCTTCTCTTGCCTCACGCTGTGTAGCTGTCGCAGAACCTGAGCGAGGCCGGAGGCGCAGGAGGACCAAGTTTGACAAATATCAATACATGATTCTTATAGAGGCCTTCCAAACAGACCCCTATCCTGGAATTACTGTCAGAGAAGAACTGGCCAGAAAAACACAGATTCCCGAGCCACAAATCCAGGTAAAGTATAAATGTAGCTATTTCTGTCTCTCTAACTGGGAAGGGGGAGCATATATTGTACATCTGTTTTTCCACAGGCTTAAAAACCATTTTTGAGTTAATTTTCTCAATATCCCTGTGAGGTCAGTATTATCCGCATTCACTGGATTGGGAAAATAAAGATAAGCAAGGTTTAGTAATTTAGGTTACAACTCTGGAAAGGGTGGTGTCTAAATTGGTTTATGTGGGTTATAGCTGTCAAATAGTTACCACATTACAAATTAAAGTTGCCAAACTGGGCTGAGTGCAGTGGCTTATGCATGCAATCCCAGCAGTTTGGGAGGTGAAGGTGAATGGATCACTTGAGTCCAAAAGTTTGAGACCAGCTTGGGCCACATGGTGAAACCTTATCTTTACAAAAAAAAGAAAACACCAAAAGTTAGCTGAGTGTGGTGGCATGCACCTGTGGTCCCAGCTACTCAGGAGGCTGAAGTGGGAGGATCACCTGAGCCCAAGAGGTTGAGGCTGCAGCGAGCTGTGATTTTGGTACTCCAGCCTAGGTGACACGGGGAGATCCTGTCTCAAAAAAAAAAAAAAGAAAGAAAAGAAAAGAAAGCAAATAGCGAACAAGCAAAAATAATGTAAAACTGGAAAGTTTTCACTAATACACTAAAAAAAAAAAAAAAAACCTATTACATCGTAACCTAAGTAACATTTTTTTCAAGAAAATCAACTGTATCGTCAACGCCAGAACATGTGGCATCAGAAGACTAGGGAATAGAAAATTCTCAGATGTTGCAAATTTCATCCTTGCCCTACCTCATGCAGCCTCTGGAAAAATCCACTCAGAGAATAGGGAGTGAAAAGGCAGAGGCAAATCACTGAGTGTGATACAGACACAGTTGTAGCCTCACAGGAACCCCTGGAAGTGGGGGGATCCCTGATGCTCCCAGGGCTCGCATGAGATTTGGTCCTCTGGGTCTCAGCCTCGAGGCACATTGTAGTCATTCAGGGCACCGAGTCTGTATCCCAGGAGGTCTGAGGTGATGAGTCTGGTGCAGCCTGGGAATTTTCATCTCCCTGCCCCCAGGTGATTGACGCGTGCAGCCAAGTTTGACAGTGGCTGCCCAAAATGAACTCTCTGAGTCCCTGAGAGTGGAGGCTGAGAACGCACAGGTTACTTGAGAAGCTCGCCAGGTGATTCTGATGTGTAGCTAGGACTGGACCAAAGGTTTTCAACCCTGGACTCCATCAGTGCCCCGCCCCAAAGCACTGGAATCAGAATCTTTGGGAGCCTGGCCCAGGCATGTCTAAGTGTTTCAGCTCCATGTGACTCCAGCACGCAGACCTCAGGCCCTACACATGGGGCTCTTGGCTGTGACTGCTTGTTGTCATCAACTGGAAAGCCTTACTGTGGACTAAGCTGTACAATGCGTGTCCAATTTACTAGTCTAGGCCTCAACCCCTGGGCCCAGGGAGTTCTGAGATTCCCCCAGGCGGTTCTCAGGTGCAGCAGAGTTAAATCATCCACACCTGCCTCACAGGGGCAGGGGGTGACCTATCTCACCCCGTCTTCTCTGTCTGCTATTGTGACACCCCCTCCTCCAGCCATCAGCCCCCATCTCCCTAGTCATCTGAGAGCTTCTCCCAGGCAGCTATTGTTTCTATTCCCTTTTTTCTTCCTTCTTGCCTTTGAGAGGTGCTTGATAAAGATGGTGCAATAAGTCAGGACCTAACCAAGTAAGAATGAACATCTACTGAGGATTTGCTACGTGCAAGGTGCTCTGTGAAGAATTTTATTTAAAAAATCTATATAACCCCAGAGATATTTAAACCAACACAACCTAGAGGGGAAAGGTTTGACCAGAGAATCAAGAACATGGTAGAGCAGGGTGAGGGTGGGGACGGGGTAGGGTTTTTAAATTTTGGAATTAGTAGCTAGAGTAATTTCCATAGCTTCTTTCCTGTGGATCTCTCCTGTTCCAACTTTACAAAGTGTTTGCTAGGAGACAGAAAAGTTGAGCTAGCCCTAAGGGTTGGAAGCAAAGAGGATGACAGGCTTATCTGCTGGCCGTAGGAAAATGCAACTGTGCGGGAGGGAGTCCGCAGCCCGTTAGATCTTTATCACAGCACCCCCAGCCCGCTAGATCTTTATCACAGCACCCACAGACTTTCCACTCCTTGTGTCCTGGAAGCCCAAACACCCCTACTAGGTGGATGTAATTTCATGACCACTTTACAGACAAAAGAACTGGCCTCAAAAGTTCAGTAAATGGTTTGGGGTTATGGCTGGCTCTTGCTCGTATTTCCTGGAACTGAAATGGGAAACCTCAAAATTCTGCAGCTTAGATGTGACACTGTATGTCCCTTCAGGAGGCACTTGGGAGACACAGGTAATTTGACCCCGAGGGTCTGGCAGAGTTTGCTGCATAGGAAGACAGCTCTGTGCTTGCAGAGGCCCTTTTAAAAAATTTAAATAGCCAGACATAGTGGCTCATGCCTGTAATCCCAGCACTTTGGGAGTGGGTGGATCACCTGAGGTCAGGAGTTTGATACCAGCCTGCCAAAATGGTGAAACCCCATCTTTACTAAAAAATAAAAAAAAAATTAGCTGAGCGTGGTGGCAGGCGCCTGTAATCCCAGCTACTCGGAAGGCTATGGCAGGAGAATCCCTTGAATCCAGAGGCAGAGGTTGCGGTGAGCGGAGATCACACCACTGCACTTCAGCCTGGGCAACAAGAGCAAGACTCCGTCTCAAAAAAAAAAAAAAAAAAGAAAAAAATTAAATAAAAAATTTTCTTTCTTTTCAAATCCTTAAAAGTTCCTAAAGCAAAGGCCCTGAGGGAGGAAGGCAGGCTGGGTTTGGTGAGCAGCCAGCAGCTGGGCTGGCCGGGGCTGGGTGTGTCCAGAGGTTACCGGAATGCCAGGCTGAGAATTGGGTCTTTGTCTTGTAATCAGCAGGTGAGTTGTTTGTGTTGTCACTGCACTGCTCAGTCTGAGGCCTTCGGAGCTGCCTGGAGGCTGGGACAGGGAAGAGGCTGCCCTTGTGCTCCTGGGGGCCTGGCTGAGCCCTCCCAGGACTCATGACTCAGCTTTTTGAGTGATTTTGATGCCCTGCCCCAAAATTCAGGAGGAGAAGGGGCTGACTGTTTTGGGAAAGGAGATGTGTGTTTTGCACACAGGATATTTTGTTTGGGAAAAGGAGATGTGTGTTTTGCACACAGGATATATTTGCCTGAGATGGAATCAAAGAAGGAACCCACAGGGACTGAAACTGAACTAAAGCTGGGTGCAGTGGTTCACGCCTGTAATCCCAGCACTTTGGGAGGCCCAGGCAGGCAGATCACCTGAAGTCAGGAGTTCAAGATCAGCCTGGCCAACATGGTGAAACCTTATGTCTACTAAAAATACAAAAATTAGCCAGACGTGGTGGTGCATACCTGTAATCCCAGCTACTTGGAAGGCTGAGACAGGAGAATCTCTTGAATCCCGGAGGTCGAGGTAGCAGTGAGCTGAGATGGGGCCCCTGCACTCCAGGGCAATAGAGTAAGACAACCAATGTCTCAGGAAAAAAAAAAAAGGAAAGAAAGAAAAGAAACTGAACTAAGATATTTGTAGTGGCAAGAGGCATTTACTCAGAGGGGTGTCTATTTTATGCATTGCTGTTGTGGACATGAGACCGCCCCCATGAGAACAGGCAAAAGCTGTTTTTGTTTTGTTTTTTGAGACAGTGTCTTGCTCTGTGGCCCAGGCTGGAGTGCAGTGGAGCAATCTTGGCTCACTGCAACCTCAGCCTCCCAGGCTCAACTGATTCTCCTGCCTTAGTCTCCCGAGTAGCTGAGATTACAGGCACCCACCACCATGCCCAGCTCATTTTTGTATTTTCAGTAGACATAAGTTTATCCCCGTGTTGACGGGGCTGGTCTTGAACTCCTGATCTCAAACGACCCACCCGTTTTGGCCTCCCAAAGTGCTGGGATTACAGGCATGAGCCACCCTGCAGGGCTGCAAAAGCTGTTTATTCAGATCTTGCTACTGCAAGGGAGTCAGCCACTGCTGGCGTTTGCAGAGATTCCCAGCAGGTCTAGGAGTGGGAAGCTTCATCGTGGGACAAGGGAAGTCCCAGGAAGGCTCTGAGGGAGGCTGTGGGCCTGGGGGAGCTGGGGTGGCTGACTAGTCCGGGTCGTTCTATGGGATTGGTAGGGCAGCACATCTAGCTTTCCTTCGTTGGTTCTGGGTTGGAAGGAAGCGAAGAGGGTGTGTAAGTGAAAAGCAGGGGAGAGCAGTTCCGCGCAGAGGCTGCAGAGGCATGGGTCCAGGTCCTGGTGTTGCAGGTGGCCTGGCCCACGTGGTCAGTTTGTATAGTCAGGCCCTCGCCTTCTTCCCGGGGCTGGGCAGGACACGGTACGTTTTTAATAACGTCTTTGATAATACTGAATGTGTGTTTATTTTTTTATTTATTTATTTTTTTTTTTGAGACGGAGTCTCGCTCTGTCGCCCAGGCTGGAGTGCAGTGGCCGGATCTCAGCTCACTGCAAGCTCCACCTCCCGGGTTTACGACATTCTCCTGCCTCAGCCTCCCAAGTAGCTGGGACTACAGGCGCCCGCCACCTCGCCCGGCTAAGTTTTCGTATTTTTTAGTAGAGACGGGGTTTCACCGTGTCAGCCAGGATGGTCTCGATCTCCTGACCTCGTGATCCGCCCGTCTCAGCCTCCCAAAGTGCTGGGATTACAGGCTTGAGCCACCGCGCCCGGCTGAATGTGTGTTTAAAAGGGGGGCAGTTACACGATGAATAACAATGTTTTAAGAAGGCAAAGATCCTCACGGCTTTAAAAACAAAAACAAAATCTGTCTGATAGAACAGAAGAGGTGTTTTTGAGAGAGGACAGGGATAGCAAAGGATAAACTGCATTTGGCAGGTAGAGAAGCGGTCCCAGGAAGGTGTCGGCACACAGAACACTCAGAAGGGCTGGGGCGCAGGACAGCCGTGCGGCCGCAAGGTGGGGCTTTGGGGAGAGTTGGCTGGAAGAAGGTGGGCCACACAGGGAGAGGTTTGAATCAGCCTGGCCAAGGAGTTTGCTCCTGCTCTGGGCTCCAGGGGTTGTTTTATTTGGTAGGTGTTTAACCCCAGTCACATGCTACTTGGTGATAATTATGGGAATGGGCTTGATTAGAAAATGCCTTTTTTCCCTCTCTCTCCTTCCCTCCCCATCTCCGTCTCTCCTTCGTGCCCTCCCAGGTTTGGTTTCAGAACCGGAGAGCTCGTATACCGAAGAGAAGCCAGAGGAGGCCCAGCGTGGAGGCAGCCTGGGCGCAGGCGCCGATCCTAGGCCCCGGTCAGTGCGGTGTGCTGGCCCCTGACTACTCCTGCCAGCAGGGCTTCCCAGGGGTCCCGAGCAACGTGGGCAGCTTCTCTTGGGAATCGGAGGTCGCTTCGGGCCAAACTCTCCTCTGGGGGCACGCTGGTGTCCCGGGCGCAAATGTGGCCCCCGCTGACCTGGAGATGGCAGTCAGCGCGCCGGGCCAGCCTTACGCAGACGTCCCTTGCTCTCTGCCCTCGGGCTCAGCACTGCTTCCAGGTCCCACTTGCCACCAGCCCTTCCCGCACCTGGAAGCTGACAGTGCTGGGCAAGTTCGTCCCGGGGCACCCGGCTTGCTCTCCGCGCACGGGGCCTGCGTCCTGCCGGAGCCAGGGCCGCGCCTTCCCGCCGCAGAGCAGCAGCCGAGGTGGGGCTGGGAGCCAGGGGAGGCGCCTGGGTGCACGGGGACCTGGGACGAACCCTCTCCGTCCCCGCCCCAGCAGCTCTGGCCCCACCCCGCGTCTCAGGCTCTTTCCTGGCCGCAGCCACAGCCACAGCCTTCGCAGGGTCCCGCTGAGCGCTAGGAGCGGGTTCATTCTCTTCCTCCAGAATCCAACCCGCACGGGAGGCCCCAGCATCCCCGCCCCAGCGGCGGCTGTGGGGTCTGCACCTCTGGGGGCTGCACAGCAAACCCCTGGAAATGACCTCTCAGTGTCGGGCGATGGGAGACAGATGAACTAAGCTAGGGCTCATCGTGAGAGTTCACATTACGAAAACTGAAGAGGAATATCACGATTTATATAACTTTGTCATAGAAAGGCTTCCAGACGTACTTTTCAGGGAAGTGAAGTTGTTAGGGCGGAAGGGCCTCGGGGTGCATGGGACCTAGGGGTTTTCCTTGGATAGGATAAGAAAGGATTGACTTTATAAACTCGTCTGTCCTTCCATTTAATAACCGTGTAAACATGGAGCACTTACAATGTACAAGGTCCGCTGGAGAGAAGGGGCACGGCAGGGTGAGGACAACTTTGTAGAAATGTATTATTTTGTAATCAGTAAAGAGCAATGATTTCTACTCGCCATTTCTGTGTCCCGCTGATGCTCCCTCTTCTCTGCCTCATGGTGACTTCTCCCCCGGCCTGGCGTTTGTGCTGCTCCCTGATCCGTCCTTGCTTCTCCAGCTTTAACCAACCTTCTTTTCCCTGCGTCCAGCCAGATGGAGTTCTTTCTGGAAATTGAGCCTGTCCCTGCCGCTAGGCAAACAGTTTTCTGAAACAGCCCCCTCCCTGCCACTCACCTTTCGGGGCCTAACAGTAATCTCCACGGTAAAATTTAAGGGTAGGTCTGAATAGAGAGAAAGAAATACATTTCTTCTGTCTGAGGGTTCACAGGGTCTAGCATATAGTGTTTCTGCCCCGTGCAACATTTGTCCAGTCATGCTGAGAGAGAGGGAGACGGAAAGAGAGAAGGGGATGGAGGAGGGGAGAACGCCAGCACAAAGGTGATTCACCTGACAGGGAGGGTGGACAGTGCTCCCTCGTGGTCCAGGAAATAAAGACCCCTTTCATTTTTCAGGAGACCACACCTTTGGGGTTACTGAATAAGGATCTGGTGTAAGTCAGAGATGAAATTAGGGAGACAAGTGACCTGACACAGTCTAAAACCAGAAGCCAAGCTCAGTGCTGCTTGTCCACAGGAATGCTTGTCACTACCATGTTTTTTGTTTTGTTTTGTTTTGTTTTTGAGGCAAAGTCTTGCTCTTGTAACCCAGGCTGGAATGCAATTGGAATGCAATGACAGGATCTCGACTCACTGCAACCTCCGCCTGCCAAGTTCAAGCAATTCTCCTGCCTCAGCCTCCTGAGTAGCTGGGATTACGGGTGTGTGCCACCACATCCGGCTAATTTTTGTATTTTTAGTAGAGACAGGGTTTCACCATGTTGGCCAGGCTGGTCTCAAACTTCTGACCTCAGGTGATCCACCTGCCTCAACCTCCCAAAGTGCTGGGATTACAGGCGTGAGCCACTGCACCCAGCCTGTTTTTTTTTGTTGTTGTTGTTTTGAGACAAGTCTCCCTGTGTCGCCCAGGCTGGAGTGCAGTGGCATGATCTCAGCTCACTGCAACCTCCACCTCCTGATTTCAAGCGATTATCCTGCCTCAGCCTCCCGAGTAGCTGGGATTACAGGCATGTGCTACCACGCCAGGCTAATTTTTGTATTTTTAGTAGAGACGGGGCTTAGCCATATTGGCCAGGCTGATCTCGAACTCAAGTGATCCCCCTGCCTCCGCCTCCCAAAGTGCTGGGATTACAGGCGTGAGTCACCATACTCCCATGTTTTATCCCCAGGTTACCTTATCAACCTGGGAAGTTAGGAAAGAGCTGACACATTCAGGCATTGAGCATGTAACTGATATGTAATTGTGCATGTAATCCATCTGTCCTCCCCATTTGTCTGATGCAGGGGTTGGTCGGTGGGGTGGGGCTCCTGGCTGTCAGGCTCTGGCCACACAGCCTGAAGTCCAACACTGGACCTGCATCAGTGCTGCAGGCTCTGATGCCGAAAGGCTCATGTGTTCATCAGTAGACATCTTTGGAGCTGCAGCTCCTGCACATCTATGGCCACTTACCTTCCTAAAATGACAGTCTAAGCTGAAGCGGGCTATAAGATTTCCCACCAGACTGTGAGATCCTGGAAGGCAGAGTCCCACAGTCCAGTGTACCGTGATCACTTTCAGGAATCTGTTGAGTGAGGAGAGGTTCTGGATATCTCATTGCCAATGCCACAAGAAGGCATGAGAGCAGAGCTGCCCGGCAGCGGGAGTGGGCAGCAGTCAGCTTGCTTTTCCATGGCCTTTGGGAACTTTAGCAGCCCCCTGAAGCGTCCCCTTCACTTCCTAGGCTCTTTCTGAACCGAGATGTTGTCTGATCTGAGAAGGGCCCTTGCAGGCTCTTCCCTCCACAGGCCTGAGTTTCAATTCTGGCTCCCACACTTTCTTGACATAGGGACCTGGACCAGCTTTCTTCTCTCATGGAGCCTGGTTTCTGAACTACAAGATGGCCTGTGAGTGACCAGCTCAGTTAGGGGGAAATAAAAGCATAAAGAAATACATAAAAAGAGAAAAGCATAAAAATAAGAAAAACAATAGAAAAGAGCCAACTCTGCTGTTAATGGAAGATGGGATACACAGAACTTGAAAGGCAAATGACACCGGGTGCGGTGGCTCACGCCTGTAATCCCAGCACTTTGGGAGGCCGACACGGGTGGATCACAAGGTCAGCAGATCGAGACCATCCTGGCTAACACGGTGAAACCCCGTCTCTACCTGGGAGGTGGAGGTTGCAGTGAGCCGAGATTGTGCCATTGCACTCCAAGTCTGGGCAACAGAGTGAGACTCTGTCTCAAAAAAAAAAAAAAATCTTTCTTAGGTTTGCAACATTAATCATTACTCTTCCTGATTTTTCCACCTTTCAAAGTTGATTGCTGTTTTCTCATTTCCTGTTAAGGGCATATTAGATTTTTCCAATGTTGGCTACTACAATATCTCTAACTCTATACCCTCTTCTTGCAATAATTTTGACACTTGAAAACTAGAGTCTGTGTTTTCTCCCCTTAGATTTGCATGGGATTGTGACTAGGATGAAGTTGATTCTCTGCAGCTTCTAAGGTGAGGTCATAAAAGAAGGTTATTGCCCCCTGGTTTTCTTGGGAAGCTGTGTCATGAAGAAGCCCAAACTAGTCCATGCAGAGACCCCACATGGGGGGCCATGTGTAGTTGTTTCAGCCAAAAGTCCAGTGAAGCCCTGGTCAACAGGCATTATCATTTTTTTAATTCTTTTAATTTAATTTAATTTATTTTATTATTTATTTATTTGTTTGTTTGTTTTTGAGACAGAGTCTTGCTCTGTCGCCCGGGATGGAGTGCAGTGGTGCATTCTCGGCTCACTGCAACCTCGGCCTCCTGGGTTCAAGCAATTCTCCTACCACCTCAGGCTCCCAAGTAGCTGGGATTACAGGCACCCAGCACCATGCCTGGCTAATTTTTCTATTTTTAGTAGAGACGGGCTGGTCTCGAACTCCTGACCTCCCACCCACCTTGGCTTCCCAAAGTGCTGGGATTACAGGCGCAAGCCACTGTGCCTGGCCTCTTTTTTTTTTTTTTTTTTTTTTTTTTTAAATAACTAGAGATGAGCTCTTGCCATGTTGCCCAGGCTGGTGTCGAACTCCTGGGCTTAAGCGATCCTCCTGCCTTGGCCTCCCAAAGTGCTGGGATTGTAGGCGTGAGCCACCTTGCCTGGCTATCAATTCTTTTTTTTTTTTTGAGACAGAGTCTCACTTTGTCATCTAGGCTGGAGTGCAACAGGGAAATCTTGGCTCACTGCAACCTCTGCCTCCCAGATTCAAGCAATTCTCCCTGCCTCAGCCTCCTGAGTAGCTAAGATTACAGGAGCCTGCTGCCACGCCCGGCTGATTTTTGTATTTTTAGTAGAAACAGGATTTCATCACGTTGACCAGGCTGGTCTCAAACTCCTGACCTCAGGTGATCTGCCCACCTCAGCCTTCCCTCAAGTCAATGTGCGCGGCTCTTCAACCAGGCTACCCACAGAGCTTGCGCAGAATAAAAAATCCCGCCGCTTCTTCAAAGAAATGAGTTTCCATTTTTGAGAGTCTTGTTTTAGAGAAAAATCAGTGGTTTGTCTTTCCTCTTATTTCTTCAATTTCCTCACCACAAATAACTCAGTGGTCAATCCCGCCACATCAACACCTCTGATTTTACCTGACCCGCCTTTATAAGACAAGCACAAGAAACAATAGATATATGTTTGGGAGTTAGCCCAGTTGTTTTCTCCACTTCTCTCCCAGATCTGATTTTTTTAAAGATCTACCTTTAAATTTGGAAGTCTCACTTTTGTAACTAAAGACTGAGAGTTCTAAAAAGACAGTTTGATATATAGCATATATATAACATATCTCATATATAACATATCACATATAAAATATATGATATATAATATATATCATATATGTAACATATATCATGTATGTAACATATATATCATATATATTTGAGACAGAGTTTCTCTGTCACCAGGCTGGCGTGCAGTGGCGCGATCTGGGCTCACTGCAACCTCCACCTCCCGGGTCAAGTGATTCTCCTACCTCAGCCCCCGAGTAGGTGGGACTACAGGCACGTGCCATCACACTCGGCTCATTTTTTGTATTTTTAGTAGAGATGGGGTTTCACCATGTTGGCCAGGCTGGTCTCGAACTCCTGGCCTTAGGCAATCCACCCACCTCAGCCTCTCAAAGTGTTGGGATTACAGGCATGAGCCACCACGCCCAGCCAATTTGATATTCTGTAAGGGCTGTTTTGTAACAAAATGGAAGCAGTGGCAAGCAAATAAAAGAAAGAATGTGTCATGCGCGTCCATGTGAGGAGACCACCAAACAGGCTTTGTGTGAGCAATAAAGCTTTTTAATCACCTGGGTGCAGGCGGGCTGAGTTCGAAAAGAGAGTCAGCGAAGGGAGATAAGGGTGGGGCCATTTTATAGGATTTGGGTAGGTAAAGGAAAATGACAGTCAAAGGGGAGTTG
Organism: Theropithecus gelada; assembly: GCF_003255815.1. Classification (NCBI taxonomy): domain Eukaryota; kingdom Metazoa; phylum Chordata; class Mammalia; order Primates; family Cercopithecidae; genus Theropithecus; species Theropithecus gelada. The sequence continues at coordinate 101,155,905 of NC_037683.1, forward strand.
TTCTCTGGTGGGCAGGAGTGGGGGTCACAAGGTACTCAGTGAGGGAGCTTTTTGAGCCAGGATGAGCCAGGAAAAGGACTTTCACAAGGAAATGTCATCACTTAAGGCAAGGACCGGCCATTTTCACTTCTTTTGTGGTGGAATGTCATCAGTTAAAGGCCGGGCAGGACATTTTCACTTCTTTTGTGATTCTTCAGTTACTTCAGGCCATCTGGGCATATACGTGCAAGTCACAGGGGATGCGATGGCTTGGCTTGGGCTCAGAGGCCTGACAGAATGTGCTTGGTTCTGAGCTCAATTTACAGTCAGAGTGACATGGTTTGGACCTTGACCCCTCCACATTTCACGTTAAAATATAATCCTCAAAGTTGGAGGTGGGGCGTGGTGGGAGGTGTCACAGGAGTGGATCCCTCCAGAAGGGCTTGGTGGTCTCCCTGTGGTAATGGGTCAATTCTTGCTCTATTAATTCATGCAAGAGCTGGCTGTTTAAAAGAGCCTGACATCTCCTTTGCTTCCTCTCTTATCACGTGACACACTTGCTCCCTGCTCATCTTCCGCCATGAGTGAGTGTCCTGAGGCTTCCCCAGAGGCCGAGCAGATGCAGGTACCATGCTTATACAGCCTGCAGAACTGTGAGCCCAGAAACCTCTTTTCTTTAGAAATCGTCCAGTCTGAAGAATTCCTTTAGCAATGCAAAATGGGCTAATACACACATTGATTAAAGAGATCCAGGGACAATTTAAACACATTTTAGAAGTTATTTTTATTTCAAGAGTCATCTTGCATCAGTCGACTTCCTACTTACAGGCTGAAAGCAGTTACCGCCCATTACTCAATAAACAGGTAAGAAGAAAATGGGTAATCTAGTCATCTTCCAGGCCCTGGGTGTTTCTTCCTCATGCATATGCTAAACATCTTGAAATCCTTTAACAAGCGGCTGGTTCTGGTCTTGATCTGTGTATGAGAAAATGAAGCCAAAGAACATATGGGCAGAATACGGCCTGTGCATTGTGTGTGCCCGGAAGGGGAGAAGCTGGCTGTTGGTAGGGGGGCGGGGGACGGGGAAGGGGTATATGTGTGGATATCCCATGGGAATTTTGTCTGGGTCCTGAAAGAAGACTTAAGTAATATATTCAAAAATAATAAGCCAGATCGTTTGATTAAAAATTCTCTTTCTTTCTTTTTTTCTTTTTTTGAGACGGAATTTCGCTCTTATTACCCAAGCTGGAGTGCAATGGCGTGATCTCGGCTCACTGCAACCTCTGCCTCCCGGGTTCAAGTGATTCTCCTGCCTCAGCCTCCCTAGTAGCTAGGATTACAGGCGCGGGCCACCATGCCTGGCTAATTTTTGTATTTTTAGTAGAGACAGGGTTTCACCATGTTGGCCAGACTGGTCTCGAACTCCTGACCTCAGGTGATTCCGCTGCCTCGGCTTCCCAGTGTGCTTGGATTACAGGTGTGAGCCACTGCACTCAGCCTAAAAAATTCTTTAAGTGTATTAATTAGGATTTACTACATAGCTCTTCCATGAAATACACCTTTATAAGTGTCAGGAGGAAATATGTAGTATCCCTGAACCATGGAAAGATGCTCAGTAGAGACGTAGGGAAGAACATGGAAAGACAGGACGATACATAATAGCCGATGAGTCTCGAAGCCCATAGATAACACAGGTACATTACAATACAGGTCACCAGAGTTTGTTTATTTATTTATTTATTTTTGAGACGGAATTTTGCTCGTGTTGCCCAGGCTGGAGTGCAGTGGCACGATCTCAGCTCTCTAAAACCTCCGCCTCCTGGGTTCAAGCTATTCTCCTGCCTCAGCCTCCCAAGTAGCTGGGATTACGGGTGCACACCACCATGCCCAACTAGTTTTTGTATTTTTAGTAGAGACAGAGTTTCACCATGTTGGCCAGGCTGGTCTCGAACTCCTGACCACGGGTGATCCTCCCGCCTCAGCCTCCCAAAGTGCTGGGATTACAGGCGTGAGCCACCGCACCTGGCCAAGTCAAAGTTGTTTTGATTTGCAGGGCTTAGAAAGGGCTTTGGAAACTTTTTATTAGGTTTGAGGAGTAATGGGAGAGACTTCATGCAAATTCATGCAAAATCCATAAGTGATAATAAAAGATAAGAGATGTTCTGGGGACAGGAAGGGACCTGCTTGTGGATCACATGTTGGTGATCATTGATGACTATTTGAAAATAGCTCCAGATCCTGCAGCTTTTTTCTCCTGTTACCTGCATAATAGGCTGCAAGAGCAGCAGTAGTTCAGTGATATCTCCTCAGGTGACTTCCTGGCGCTCGTTCAGTCAATAGCTGATGCATGGCCTGCTAACCTGGTTATGTTTCAGTTCCCTCTGAAGCCTGTTTCTCAAAGCCACTACTTCAGGACCAAATAGGCAGTCATTTGTAGATGCCTTTGTATGGGAAAAGCGACATCAATGGGGACTTAGGAAATCATCTAATTAAGAGGCTTTCACTCGAAGGTCTAATTTGAATGAATTCACATTGTAAGAGGGAAGTGAACTGTTAGGATTCGCTGCAAGCTTTCCTGTGTCTCAGTCCAGCGCCTGTTAGCTCATGGCAGAAACACATACTTGTCAGTCAAAGAAAGTTATTATGCGTTACTTTCTCCACTTCCAGAGAAGAATGCAAATGTTCCCTATGAAAGCAAGGGCAGTAGAGGAGGGGGCGGGCTGGGGCTCTTGGCTTACTACCTGCTGCCCCTAAATCCTAGTCTTGTTTAACACCGCTTGGCACTTCTCATGTAGCATTTTTGAAGGACTTTCTTTTCTTTTTTTTTTTTTGAGACGGAGTCTCGCTCTGTCGCCCAAGTTGGAGTGCAGTGGCGCGATCTCGGCTCACTGCAAGCTCCGCCTCCCGGGTTCACGCCATTCTCCTGCCTCGGCCTCCCGAGTAGCTGGGACTACAGGCGCCCGCCGCCACGCCCCGCTAATTTTTTGCATTTTTAGTGGAGACGGGATTTCACCATGTTAGCCAGGATGGTCTCGATCTCCTGACCTCGTGATCCGCCCGCCTCGGCCTCCCAAAGTGCTGGGATTACAGGCGTGAGCCACCGCGCCCGGCCTGAAGGACTTTCAATCCAGTGCCACCCCAAGGAAATACGTCTTCTTCGTAGCTGGCTGCCTGGAATGGACTCTGGGGGAGATTGGCCCGTCTGAATTCCTGGCTTTGTGGCACATGCAACCATCTGATCCGGGCTGCTCCCAGGAAAGGGACAAAATTTGGCAGAAGGCAATTCCTGGGGGCGGAGGGCAATTCCTCTGAGCCCCCAGCAGGTGGCACTCTGGCTGTTGCGGAGGGAACTGGGAAGAGGTGGAGAGCCTGGGTTCTGGAGGGGAGGAGTAGAGTTCCTGCCGCAGACCAGTCCTTTTGATACTTGGCAGAGGCCCTGACCCTCCAGGAAGCAGCTGTTGTCTTTAGCCTTGATATGTCACGGTCACGTTTCCCATCTCAAATATTTTATGTATCTCTTTATTATGCTAAGCAGTAGCGCTAATTAGTTGCCCCGTAGAAGTTAGCACCCAGAGAAGAGCTGTTTCTCCATAAGCCATTTCACTTGGGATGAGTGTGTCAGTGTACAGGGAAGACCCACTGCTGTAAAGCGGCATGGTCAGAGTCTAATTCTGTGGCACTGCCACTCATGACGCAGAGTCAGCAGCAGGGGCTTCCCCATGGGGAGGGCCTATTTGCTTAGCATCATTCCTGGGGTCATTTGTGTGTGCCACGAAGAGTGGGCACCCCTTTCTCTTTCCTAACTCTGATCTTGAGAAGCATGCAATGGGTAGAGGAACTTGCAAATCCCACTTGTTTGAAAGTGATGTCCCGCCGGGCGTGGTGGCTCACGCCTGTAATCCCAGCACTTTGGGAGGCCGAGGCAGGCGGATCATGAGGTCAGGAGATCGACACCATCCTGGCTAACACAGTGAAACCCTGTCTCTACTAAAAATACAAAAAAAAAAAAAAAATTAGCCAGGCATAGGGGCAGGTGCCTGTAGTCCCAGCTGCTTGGGAGGCTGAGGCAGGAGAATGGCGTGAACCCGGGAGGTGGAGGTTGCAGTGAGCCAAGATCGCGCCACTGCACTCCAGCCTGGGCGACAGAGCGAGACTCTGTCTCAAAAAAAAAAAAAAAAAAAAAAAAGGGGATGTCCCTCCTTGAAAATTGCATTCATCAATTTAAATGCAGACATTTTGACCTTACAATACTCTGAAGATGGGATTAACAAATTCCTATTTAAAGCTACTTTTGCATTGTTGAGGAATATTGTTGCATGCATTTGTTAATTTGCTAGGGCTTCTGTAACAAAGTGCCACAACAGGGGGCTTAAAGAACAGATATTTATTCTCTCATGTTCTAGAGGCTGGAAGTCCAAAATCAAGGTGTGGGCAGAGTTGATTCCTCCTGAGTCCTCTCTCTTTGGCTTGCAGAAGGCCGAAGCTGTCTTCTCCCTGTGTCCTCACAGGGTTGTCCCCACTGTGTGTGTCTACGTCCTCATCTCTCTTTTTTTTTTTTTTTTTTGAGATGGAGTTTTGCTCTTGTTGCCCAGGCTGGAGTGCAATGGCGCAATCTTAGTTCACCGCAACCTTTCAAGCAATTCTCCTGCCTCAGCCTCCTGAGTAGCTGGGATTATAGGCATGTGCAACTGTGCCTGACCAATTTTGTATTTTTAGTAGAGAAGGGGTTTCTCCATGTTGGTCAGGCTGGTCTCGAACTCTTGACCTCAGGTGATCTGCCTGCCTCAGCCTCCCAAAGTGCTGGGATTATAAGCACGAGCCACCACACCCAGCATTTTCTTATGGGACCCAGTCAGATTGCATTAGGGCCCCCATATCCATATGACCTCATTTTAAATTGATTACCTCTGTAAAGGCCCCTCCTCCAAATATAGTCACCTTCTGAGGTTCTTGGGGTTAGCACTTCAACATATGACATTTGAGAGGCACTATGCAGCCCAACACACAGCATCATCTGTTAGTTTCAGTACTCAGGGTCTGCTCTGTTAGGACCCACTCTCCCAGAGAATTGCTTTTAGACCTGGATCCCAAATGATTTTTCCTGTAAAAAGCTGCTTTTCTTATTTTTATTTATTTATTTATTTTTGAGATGGAGTCTTGCTCTGTCACCCAGGCCAGAGTGCCGTGGCGCAATCCCAGCTCACTGCAACCTCCGCCTCCCAGGTTCAAGCGATTCTCCTGCCTCAGCCCCCTGAGTAGCTGGGACTACAGGAGCCCGCCACCATGCCGGCTCATGTTTTTTGTATTTTGTTGTAGAGATGGGGTTTCACTGTGTTAGCCAGGATGGTCTTGATCTCCTGACCTTGTGATCCGCCCATCCCGGCCTCCCAAAGTGCTAGGATTACAGGTGTGAGCCACCACGCCCGGTTAAAAAACTGGTATTCTCTTGTAACTTTCTTTATATATTGGCTGCAGCCGTAGTCATTGTGGCTCAACCTACATTTCCAGCTCACGTTCAGAGCAGAACAGTGGTTCTCAAATTGGAACGTGCATTGGTGTTAGAGATGGGGTTTTGCTATGTGACCCAGGCTGGTCTCACACTTCTGGGCTCAAGCGATTCTCCCGCCTCAGCCCCTCAAAATGTTGGAATTACAGGCATGAGCCGTCGCACCTGGCCATAATTTGCATTTCTGACAGGCTCCCCGGTGATACAGATGCTGCTGGTCAGGGGCCAGATTGCCACAACTACTGAGAACAGTTCATCCTTCTACTCCAGAGGTAGGCCACCAGGGGGCGCTGTGGGAGCGCCTCTGGCCTGAGCGATCACTGCTCCCGCTGTGTTTCAAGCTGCCTGGTCCTAGCTCGCTTTTTCTTCTTCTTTCTTTCTCTCTCCCTCCCTCCCTCCCTCCCTCCCTCCCTTCCTCCCTCCCTCCCTCCCTCCCTTCCTCCCTTCCTCCCTTCCTCCCTCCCTCCCTCCCTTCCTCCCTTCCCTCCTTCCCTCCTTCCCTCCTTCCTTTTTTTGAGACGGAGTTTCGCTCTTGTTGCCCAGGCTGGAGTGCAATGGTGCGACCTCGGCCCACCGCAACCTCCGCCTCCTGGGTTACAGCGATTCTCCTGTCTTAGCCTCCAGAGTAGCTGGGATTACAGGCATGAGCCACCATGCCCGGCCAATTTTTTATTTTTAGTAGAGATGGAGTTTCTCCATGTGGTCAGGCTGGTCTTGAACTCCTGACCTCAGGTGATCCGCCCACCTCGGCCTCCCAAAGTGTTGGGATTACAGGCATGAGCCACTGCGCCCGGCCCCTAGCTCGCCCTTTTATGTGGGCACCAATGCGCCTGGAACCCTCCTTACCGCTCATTGACATCCTTGTCCTTGCAGGAGGACTTTAACCTTAAACCGTTATGACACAGCCTCATCTGTGACATCCAGATTTCAAAAGTAATAAAATTTTAAATGAAATAAACTGGTAATGAATAAAATAGTCATGAACTGTCTTTATCAAATAACGGAACTTTGGTTATCAAAGTGATCCATACATGCAAAAAAAGTCTAGGAATATAAAAGAGTCTTACTGCCAAGCGTGGTGGCTCACGCCTGTAATTCCAGCACTTTGGGAGGCCAAGGCGGGCAGATCACCTGACGTCGGGGGTTCAAGACCAGCCTGACCAACATGTAGAAATTAGCTACTAAAAATACAAAATTAGCCAGCGTGGTGGCGCATGCCTTGTAATCACAGCTACTCGGGAGGCTGAGGCAGGAGAATCGCTTGAACCCGGGAGGTGGAGGTTGCAGTAAGCTGAGATTATGCCATTGCACTCCAGCCTGGGCAACAAGAGCGGAACTCCGTCTCAAAAAAAAAAAAAAAAAAGTCTTACTTTTGCATTCTTGTTCTTACATTTTGTCTGTCAGAGTCAATAGAGGATCCATTTACTTGTGAAATTAATTTCCTATCCATCTGCCATCCTTCCTCCTAACTCCGTAATTTTCTTTTTCTTTTTCTCTTTTTTGAGGTGGAGTCTCACTCAGCTGCCGAGGCTGGAGTGCAGTGGCACGATCTTGGCTCACCACAACCAATATCTCCCAGGTTCAAGAGATTCTCCCATCTCAGCCTCCTGAGTAGCTGGGATTACAGGCACCTGCCATCATGCTCGGCGAATTTTTGTATTTAGTAGAGACAGGGTTTCACCGTGTTGACCAGGCTGGTCTTGAACTCCTGACCTCAGGTGATCCGCCCACCTCAGCCTCCCAAAGTGCTGGGATTACAGGCGAGAACCACCGTGCTCAGCCCTAACTCCATAATTTTTGCATGGTACAATGTGACCTATTTCTGCCTAAAATTAAAATATGCTTGTAATTGACAGCAAGATAAGCATAAGGTTTTGCATGACTCAGCTAGGTTAATCAAAGAGGATGGTTGCTATTTTGGGAGAAAGGAAGTTAATTAAATATGTAACTAATTTTATATTAGAGAAAACTAATATAATTAAACTGCAGTTTTGAGTGGTATGAGTCAGTATTATGATTAAAAAGGGGAGTCATGAAAAAATACAATATTTATTAACTATGGGGGGGATTGACAAATGAAGTCTTCATAAAGTTTGGAATGGGCTTGGTTATGTGTAATCCTCATGAATTTTTTGTTCAAGTATTTAAAATGTTCAGTGAAAGCTATGTAACTCCATTACAAACTTTGTGATTTCTAGCAATCTTCCAAGTGAGGTGGAGAAATTAATGATCACGAAGGCACCTCTCTTGGCCGGAAGCAGTGGCTTACGCCCGGAATCCCAGCACTTTGGGAGGCCGAGGCGGGCGGATCACAAGGTCAAGAGATTGAGACCGTCCCGGCCAACATGGTGAAACCCTGTCTCTACTAAAAATACAAAAATTACCTGGGCACGGTGGCGGGCACCTGTAATCCCAGCTACTCGGGAGGCTGAGGCAGGAGAATCGCTTGAACCCAGGAGGCGGAAATAAAAGGCAGAGGGAGGAATGTCATATTATTTTGGTACAAGCAGATTTCCAAATACTTAATTAGCAAAGAGTGTTTATCAGAAATCTTTTTTTCTTCTGTATGTTTCATCACACTTCAAATTAGCAAAGACTATTGCCTTTCATCAACATCAGGATAAGGAGAGAGAAATTCTGCATGTTGCAAGGAAGAAGAAAAATAATGAGTAAGGAGGAGCTCACGGCAGGGATGATTCTTGGCAGAAGCAAGGGGTAGCGCACAGAGGGCGGTGGGGGTGAGGAAATGGTTCCTGTCCTCCACCGCAGGGCTCAACCCTCAGATTTGTGCTTATGTCTGGTCTCCAGTCAGGGGCAGAGAAGAACTGAAGGATAAAACAGGAAAATCTGTTGAGAGGGGCAACTGAGATCCTCAATCACAGGTTACTGTAAGGTGAAAATTGCTTGTTCTTTCTTTTTTTTTTTTTTTCTTTGAGACCGAGTTGCTCTGTCGCCCAAGCTGGAATGCAGTGGCACCATCTCGGCTTACTGCAACCTCTGCCTCCCAGGTTCAAGCAATTCTCCTGCCTTAGCCTACTGAGTAGCTGAGACTACAGGTGCCCGCCACCATGCCCAGCTAATTTTTGTATTTTTAATGGAGATGGCGTTTCACCATGTTGGCCAGGCTGGTCTCAAACTCCTGACCTCATGATCTGCCCACCTCGGCCTCCCAAAGTGCTGGGATTATAGGCGTGATCCACCGCATGCAGCCTGCCTGCTCTTTCAAATGGAATCCTACAGTTGTCACCTCTGGGGTAGGTGCACTATTGTCTTCTTTATTGTAAAGGAAAACTGGCCTTTACATGGTGTCTCAGTTTGCTTGGGCTATTGTAACAAAGTACAGCAGGTCCTAGAATAAGGTCATTTTGTTTTTATCTATTTTGAGACAGGGTCTTGCTCTGTTGCCCAGACTGAAGTGCAGTGGCACAATCATGGCTCAAGTGATCTTCCTCCCATCTCAGCCTCACAAGCAGCTGGGACAACAGGCCCGTGCTGCTATTCCTGGCTAATTTTTAAAAATTATTTTTTGTAGAAACTGGAGTCTTCCTATGTTGCCCAGTCTGGTCTCAAACTCCTGGGCTCAAGCGATCCTACTGCCTCAGCCTCCCCAAATGCTAGGATTATATCCATGAGCCACCGCCCCTGGCCTCAACAGGGCTTTATTATAAGGTCGATGAGAAAAGACTGATCCTCATCTGGGGCCGCTACCTGTGTTGGAGTCTGTCTGCATGTGCTCCCCACGTCTGTGTGGGTTTTTTCTGGGTGCCCTCGTTTCCTCCTTGATCCCAAGATTGTGCGCATTAGGTGAACTGATGTGTCTACAAGGTCCCAATGTGAGTGAGGGTGGGCGTGTGTGAGTGCGCCCTGCAAAGGGAGAAGTGTGCTGTAGCAATTTAACTCTTGTTTATATCAATTAGCCTATTGATTAGAAAATTGATTTTGTTATACATCATTTCACTTAAAGGCAGTTTCCAAGAACTTACTGACAATGTTAAGTGAGGGCTTTTTGTGTCACAGAATGGGCAGCTTAAACAACAGAAATGTGTTTTCCCACAATGCCGGAGGCCGGAAGTCTGAGATCAAGGTGTCTGCAGTGTTGTCTCCTGAGTCCTCTCTCCCTCGCTTTGCAGATGGGCGCACCTGCCCTGTGTCCTCATCTCCTCTTCTGATAAGGAACACCAGTCATACTGGATTAGGTTCCACCCTAAGGACCTCGGTTAACCTTAGTTGTCTCTTTATTTTTTATTTTATTTTATTTATTTATTTATTTATTTTGAGACAGAGTCTCACTCTGTCACCCAGGCTGGAGTGCAGTGGCTCACTGCAACCTCTACCTTCCGGATTCAAGCGATTCTCCTGCCTCAGCCTCCTAATTAGCTGAGACTACAGGCATGTGCCACCACACGCAGCTAATTTTTGTAGAGGCAGGGTTTCTCCATGTTGGCCCGGCTGGTTTTGAACTCCTGACCTCAGGTGATCTGCCTGCCTTGGCCTCCCAAAGTGTTGGAATTACAGGTGTGAGCCACCACGCCTGGCCCGTTATCTCTTTAAAGACCCTGCCTCCAAATAGAGTCACATTCTAGACACTGGTGGTTGGGACTTCAACACACGAATTTTGGGTGCCCAGAGGACAGAGTATTATCTGCCACAGCAAACTGACACACACGACTTCCAGCCAGGAGCATCTTGGAGAAGCTTTTGTCAGAAAGTGAGTCCATGACTTGGCAACTGTACCATGCGTGTCCCCTCCGAAGGGGACAAAGGCCAACCAGTTATTAAAGACTCATGTGGGGTGCCGTTGGTTAATTAGAGTAAAGGGAGTCCAATGGTAGGTGTTCTACTTCCAAGGAACAAGACACTGATACATTTACAATGTTTAGTAACAGCTAAATCACCGATGTTGATGGAAGGCTGATGTCTTTGGTTTTAAAATGGTAAATATGTTTCCTGAAGTATGAAAAAGCTCCTATGTAGCAAATGCTGAGAAATACCATGGTGACAGTATTTTTGTGAGCCTGTCACCACAGACAGAGCCAATGCAATAATCCATCAGGCCCCTTCACCAGCCTCATGCTCTTCTTTATTCTAAGGAAGTGAGCATGGAGAGGGCCATGGTCCAGTGTGGGAAAATAAGTCCTTTCAATGACACTTAAATTTAAATGTAAGTAATGAGCATTAAATGAGCAAATGAATTCACAGGAGCACTTGGTGCTTCTGCCTGAAAGTGGAGAAACGCATGTTTCCGGCGAAGCAGAGACACAGTGGCAGGGCGACACAGCCAGCGCTCACAGAGCATCCCTCAGGTGGGCGATCCGCAGTGCAAGGCCACCACACAGCAATGCCACCTCACTGGGAGGGGCTTTGTAGCAGGGATTCTCAAAGGGCATCCTCACACAGCAGCACCGCCATCACCTGGAAACGTGTCAGAAATGCAGATTCTTGGCTAGGTGCCGTGGACCATGCTTGTAATCCGAGCATTTTGGGAGGCTGAGGCGGGAGGATCACTTGAGCCCAGGAGATCGAGGCTGCAGTGACCCATGATTGTGACACGGCACTCCAACCTGGGGAACAGAGCTGAGATCCTGTCTCAAAAAATGCAGATTCTTGGGCCCCATCCCAGATCCACTGAATCAAGAACTCTGGGTGTGGGCACAGCAATCAGTGTAGGTAGAGCAAAAACGCAAAACACACAGTTACATTTAATTTTAGATAAGTAACATCATTTTTTAATATGAGTATGTCTCAATTATTGCATGGGACATGTTTAATACTAAAATGATTTGTTGTTTAACTGAAATTCACCTTTAGCTGGGGTTCTGTATTTTCTTTCTTTCTTTTTTTTTTCTTTACTTTTTTTTTTTTTTTTTGAGACAGAGTCTCTCTCTGCTGCCTGGGCTGGAGTACAGTGGTGCGATCTCAGCTCACTGCAACCTCTGCCTCCCAGGTTCAAGTGATTCTCCTGCCTCAGCCTCCCGAATAGCAGGAATTATAGGTGCGTGCCACCACACCCGGCTAATTTTTGTATTTTTAGTAGAGACAGGGTTTCATCATCTTGGCCAGGCTGGTCTTGAACTCCTGACCTCATGATCCACCCACCTTGGCCTCCCAAAGTGCTGGGATTACAGGCATGAGTCACCGAGCCTGGCCTGGGGTTCTGTATTGTATCTGGCAGCTCTGCCTCCAGGGGATTCTGATTCATGCCGAAATTTGGGAAGCCCCAGCATGGAGGCTTTGCCTAGGTCCAAAGCCCTGTTCTGACCATTTCAATGATAAACAAAGTGTCTGATCCCCACATTCATTTCCCTGTTACCCTCTTTACCTCCCTGTTTCCCTGTTACCCTTTTACCTCCATCCATCTTGTCTGATTCTCTCTGTTCACTCATTTACATTTCCTGTGCCTTTTCACATTCGTGACTTCTTAGTTCTGTCTGTGATTTTATAAAGATAACTCCCAAATAAAAATTGCATGGATCTACTGTTTATTGGTTGTGGCTAACTCAGCCAGAGGTTAGACTGTGCATATTTTGACACAGCAGCTTGCCCAGGTTCGTAAGTGCATTTATAAGACCCTTTTGCATCAGGTTTCCTGCCTGCATATGTACATATTAAATAGGTCTAGTTACTGAGAACTATGAACTCGAAGGAAAGGTAAACCCCATGTTTAAAAATGGTAGAAGAACATGCCCTTGCATTGATTCTGGGTTGGACTCTGCTGCATGGAACTGTTGATGCTTAAAGAACCTTCAATGTGGGAGGTGGAGGAAATGTTGTATTGTATTGTTATGACAGGTAATAACGAACCACCAAGGTTAATTGGATGATTGACTGAAGGTATTCATTGGCCAAGGACCTAAGAGCATTATGTAATATTTTGCTAGCATGTTATACAGAGAAATGGAGATTAAGTATTCTCTATTCTTGGCTGGGTATGGTGGCTCACGCCTGTAATCCCAGCACTTTGGGAGCTGAAGCAGGTGGATTGATTGAGCCTAGGAGTTTGAGACCAGCTTGGTCAACATGGCAAAATGCCATCTCTACAAAAAATACAAAAATTAGCCAGGCATAGTGGTGCACACCTGTAGTCCCAGCTACTCAGGAGGCTAAGGTGGGAGGATGGCTTGAACCCAGGAGGTTGAGGCTGCAGTGAGCTGAGATCATGCCACTGCACTTCAGCGGGCCAACAAAGTGAGACCCTGTCTCAAAAAAAAATTCTTTTTTCAAATATTCTCTATTCTTGTTAATGGCACATTTAATTACAAACAGAAAACCTTAGCCCCTAATGTCTGATGAAGGCTTTTTATTTTTACTTTTTATTTTTATAAGCTCTGTTGGACTTGCGAAAGCTATTTAAATTTTCTTCTTTTTAAGAAGAATCTGATCAAATATTCAATATAACAGGAAACAGTGCATTTTATGCTTAAGGAAAAGAAACTGTAGCGTATCATGATTCAGGTTTTTAATACATTTCTATTTTGCAGATTGGGATTGAGACAGTTATGTTTGGTTTGGACAGTGACCTCAGCGTGATGATTATCTGCCTGGCCTTATTGTTGATTAGGGTTTTCTCATGAAGGATCATTTCAAGATCCATACAACCAAGACATCAGGACTGTTGGCAAAATAGGGGAAAGTAAGTCACTATGGTGATGCAGACACTCAAAAACGTCTGCATCGGGAAACTACTTCATTTGGGTTTATAACGACCACTTTTTTTTTTTTTTTTTGAGACGGAGTTTTGCTCTTTCACCCAGGCTGGAATGCAGTGGTGCGATCTCAGCTCACTGCAACTTCCTCCTCCCGGGGTTCAAGCGATTCTCCTGCCTCAGCCTCCCAAGTTTACAGGCTCCCTGCTAATTTTTGAATTTTTGTATTTTTTTTTTTTGAGATGGAGTCTCGCTGTGTCGCCCAGGCTGGAGTGCAGTGGCGCCATCTTGACTCACTGCAAGCTCTGCCTCCCAGGTTCACGCCATTCTCCTGTCTCAGCCTCCTGAGCAGCTGGGACTACAGCTGCCCGCCATGCCCAGCTAAATTTTTGTATTTTTAGTAGAGATGGGGTTTCACTGTGTTAGCCAGGATGGTCTCGATCTCCTAACCTTGTTGATCCGCCCGCCTCGGCCTCCCAAAGTGCTGGGATTACAGGCATGAGTCACCGCACCCAGTCACCTATTTTTTGTATTTTTAGTAGAGACAGGGTTTCACCATGTCAGCCAGGCTGGTCTCGAACTCCTGACTTCAGGTGATCCACCCGCCTTGGCCTCTGAAAGCGCTGAGATTACAGGTGTGAGCCACCACACCTGGCTATAATGACCATTTTTTACATAGTAGTCAATATAATGCATTTGATGCATATTGATTTTTATCTTGTAGAAGCAGCAGTCAGACAAAAACATGGACAAACCCAATATAGTTGCAGAATAGAATGCAAGTGGGCAAGTCTCAGTACTGTCAAAATTGGAGTGCTGCTGGCCAGAGCTAGGAGGGGCCGCTGTGCCGGTGACTGAACAGCAGGTGCTGATGCTCTCACACAGCCCAAGGGCAAATTAAATTGACAAAACAAGAAACGGAGTTTTGAGGTTATTATTTGAAATTGTAAAGATAAGCAATAAAAGAATCAAAATGAACTGAGGATTTATAGAATAGTAATAAAAGGGAAACTGTAGGATTTTAAAGAAGAATAATAGAGTTAACCACCAGAAAACACCACAAGTGTTCCCAGCTTTGAAAGGTTTACCTTTTTTTTTTTTTTTAGTTGGAGTTTCGCTCTTGTTGCCTAGGCTGGAGTGCAATGGTGTGATCTCGGCTCACCACAACCTCTGCCTCCCGGGTTCAAGTGATTCTCCTGCCTCAGCCTCCCGAGTAGCTGGGATTACAGGCATGCACCAGCACACCCGGCCAACTTTATATTTTTAATAGAGATGGGATTTCTCCATGTTGGTCAGGCTGGTCTCGAACTTCCGACCTCAGGTGATCTGCCCGCCTTGGCCTCCCAAAGTGTTGGGATTACAGGCATGAGCTACCATGCCCTGCCTAGGAAAGCTTTTCTTTACCAATATATCTGAGTGGTGGGGAGGTGGAGAGGACTGCAATTTAATTGACAATAGAAAGAGGAACAGCAGAAAAGTTTGCTTTCACTGTATTTAGGAACACTCCAAAAGGAGTGGCTCCAGGAGCCGAGCCGCCAGGGGTGAGAGTTCATACATCAGCATCGTAAAAGCGGGGTGGTAAGGACTTCGGGGTACAGTATGGAAGGTTTTCAGAGGGCTTGCTTACACAGGGTTTAATCTTGGTGTTAACAGGCACCTTGAGAAGGGATGTATGGCAGCTTCATGATCAGAAATCTGCCTTTAATGAGATATGGGAAGCTGAAAAAAGGCCTCTAGGCTGGGCGCAATGGCTCACCCCCGTAATCCCAGCACTTTGGGAGGCCAAGGCAGGTGGATCCTGACTTGAGGTCAGGAGTTCGAGACCAAATCTGGCCAACGTGATGAAACCCTGTCTCTACTAAAAATACAAAAATTAGCCGGGTGTGGTGGCGTGTACCTGTAATCCCAGCTACTCGGGAGGCTGAGGCAGGAGAATCGCTTGAACCCGGGAGGCAGAGGTTGCTGTGAGCCGAGATTGCACCACTGCATGCCAGCCTGAGTGACAGAGAGAGACTCCATCTCAGGAAAAAAAAAAAGTCTCTAGCTGTGTCTGCTGTATCTCAGATGTCTTCAGTCTAAAGCAGGGATCTCCAACACTCAGGCCATGGACTGGAGCTCGTCTGTGGCCTGTTAGGAACGGGGCCACACAGCAGGAGGTGAATGGTGGGTGGGTGAGCCAGCATCACCTGTCAGGTCAGCAGCGCCACTAGATTCTCATAGGAGTGGGAACTCTATTGTGAACTGCACATGTGAGGGATCTAGGTTGCCTGCTCCTTGTGAGAATGTAACTAAGGCCTGACGATCTGAGGTGGAACAGTTTCATCCTGAAACCGTCCCCCCACCCAACCCTGGGTTAAAAATTGTCTTCCACAAAACCGGTCCCTGGTGCCAAAAAGGTTGGAGACTGCTGGCCTAAAGCAATCTTTATTCCCTCCTGGTGGGTTGTAGGTCCTTTTACTGGGAAGCTGCATTCCAGGTGGGGAGGAGCAAGGCAAAGGAAATTTTCATTGTAAGCTTTTCTGTGCAAAAGTTTACAATGTGCAATTTGACTTCCTTCCATGCTTGTAAATTACATCGATCAAAGAGAAAAGGGGAGAAGAGCCCCAGCCCAGCTTGATCCAGTAAGCTGTGGCTGGACAGGAAGCTCTGGGCAGGGGCTGGGTGTGGTGGTGTTGGGTTCTGTTGGGGGACAGGCCAGGGAAGCTGTGGGACAGATGATGGATGTGATGGGATGCACCAGCAGAGGCCGGCGGGGCCAGCGCATCCCTCCTACCTTCCTCCCTTGTGTGGACAGTTGGGGAAGTCATAGGTGACTAGTGAGTTAATAAATGAGTTACCAATGAGTAATGAGTTACTGATGAGGTTTTAAGGTTGCAATTATTAATGAATCCATGAGTTACTAGAGGAGTGTTAGCTATTAATGAGATGCTCTCTAACTCCAGTTCCTATGGTTCTGTGTTTCAGCTTCTAAAAAGAATAAACTCGGAATTAATTTCCAAATGTTATGCTTTAAAATTGTATCTGTCAAACCTCACAGTTACCTCAAAGAAGACATTTTTAAAAATAAGTGGAATATTCACTGTTGGAAACAAATGCTCGGTGCCACAAAGTGAAACCAGCACTCAGGCAAGTCTTCTCAGCAAGGCAATTTACTTCTGCAGAAGGGTGCTGCTTGCATCAATCAAGATCACAGGAGCACATTGAACAAAGGAGGGAAAATGTTTTTATCCCTAACACAGTCTCTACCTCTGTGTCACTCCCCCAGGGCTGGGGTCAGACCACACATTCTAAGTTGACCCGATTGGCCATTTGTGAAGACTTTTCCAAATAAGGAAGGGAAGGGGGATGTGAGTTACAGTGATGGGACGTGCAGTTTCAGCGGGAAGAATGGGTGCAGAGTCGGTAACCAAGGGAACAGATGTGAGTTATTGATTAGAACTGGCGGGAAGGTTGTTCACAGTAACTAGGGACAAGGAAGCAAGGAGAACAAGGAAGTTGAGTTTGAGAACAAAGAATAAGGAAGTTAACAGACTAAATCTTTGAAGAGGAATTTACTGTATAATTTTCCTCTTTCAATTTTTATGGTCCCTCCTTTTCAAACCTTTTTAACATGTCTTGGCTTTGCTGTTCGACTTGATCCTCTGAAAGGAAAAGCTTATCTGAATAAGGTGGAGGAGAGCTAAGGGAGGTTATAGTAAGTGCTGTTTCTATAAGCCTCTGTACTAGCCCACGGATACATGGTATGACACAACACCCGACAAGAATGAGTACACCTATTATGGCTGCCAGAGAAGTAAGAATTGAGTCTGTGATTCCTTTCCATTTACCAAACCACCTTTCTAGCCATCCTGAAAAAGGGTCATTGGCTCCAGAATGTTTAGCTAATTCACTGGATAAAGCAGTAAGGCCGTGTAAGGCCCTTGGTATGCTCCCACTGGGGGCAGTATTGTTTGGGATGAAGGTACAACACTGAGTTTTGATCATAACACAAACTCCACCTTTTTTGGCTAATATCATGTCTAGGGCCATTCTGTTTTCCCAAGCCATCTGGCTAGTAGGCCCTAACTGTTCGGCTATTCCTTTGACAGCATCTCTAGTGTAGTTAATAAACTGCTGCTGGTTATAAAAGATGTAATTTATCCAATCTATATTTTTATTGATAGTTACCCACCAAAATACTGATTCAAATCCTGCAGCTATCTGGTCTTGAGCTTTGAATTTGTCTAGTACTCCTGTGGGACTCCAACTGTGTCTAAATAAACTTGAGAGTCAAAAGATCCCTAAGGGGCTTCTCTTATTTTGTGGTGGTGTGGCTTTTCTTTTTCTGGCTGAAGAAATGAAAGGGTGAAAAGGACAGCCAATTGTACAAGAGCACGAGTACCACTCCAGTTACTTGGCAGAGTGTCCAGTAAGGGTCCATCACAATACCACCATACATCTGCTCGAGGATGACTAAGGGCAGACTGATGGGTAAGCTCTTGGAAGGGCTTAAGCTCACTACATCCTGTTAAACTTCCAAGGAATGCCAAGTTCTTCCCTTGTCATGAAAGACATGAGGTGAAACTGACATTGGGAGACGGAAGCTGGATGGCCCTTGGGGGCTGACCCGCAGGGTGTTGAACTTCAGGATAGAGCAGAGAGACAGCTTGGCATGATTTATTGCCCCAAACTGTAGAATCCTGGAAGAGAGCTACCATACAGCCCATGCTTGGTCGACTGGAGGACCATCTGAGTGGAAAGGGGACAATCTGGGCCTCTGGCCTGCTGTGCGCACAAGCATAACAATTGCTTTTGTTTAAAGTGTGTACGGAATATTTAATCCATTACATCCAGGCATTTGCATCTTGATATCCTGTTTCAATTGCTAAAGTTTGTTTTAGGTCATTTACTTCTACAGTATCTATTTTGGTTTTATCTTTGGGTGGAGGAAGAACAGAACATTGGGGGATAGTGTAGAAGGAGATGTAGGAGGTGAAGGAATAATAAAACATATCTCAAAAGATCCAATAAGATGTGTCCCTGCTATTTTGGCTCCCATGCCATATAAGCAACTTAAAGTAGGTTTAGGGTCAGTAGAAGTGGGAATGAGAATAGAAATTTGCACTGGATTACATTGGTTATACTGGCAATTGTGGGAGGTACTTCCTTTAGTGAAGCAAATGTATGGTTTTAAGGACACACAACCACCTGATGATGAGGTCCAGCCTTGATAGTCAGTTGTCCACATAGCATCATTCCAGCTATGGCAGACCTGTTTTCCTGCATTCGTTAAGGAACAAGGGTCTTGACAGGGGGAGCCTTTTATCTTAAAGGGGCAGAGATATTTCTCTGAGGCTGAGTGTTGCTTTTGACTTTGGAGATCTCCACAGGGTATAACAAGACATGCATCAAAGGTAATAGTTTGGGGTGAGCTTGACGTGGTTACATTAATAATGAGGTGGTCAGCCATAGAATGAGGAAAGAAGAAGGAGTAGTAGAATAGATGAAAGAGAGTTAAACTTTTCTTAGCATTAGTTTGGTAGGGTTTTCCCCTGGGATAACGGCTCCTGACTCCAGCGGTGGTGGTGCTTTCTTGACTCAGGTGTGATGGGTCCATCCTTTTTCTGCTCTCTGGACTGCGGTTTCAGTGGTTAGGAGCAGCAGGTAAGGTCCTTCCCAGGCTGGTTCGAGTTTCTCCTCTTTCCAGCTTTTGATGAGGACATGATCCCCAGGCTGATGTTGAGGTACTGAGAACTCCAGGGGCAGTGCCTGTGTTAGGAGACCTTTGGTTTTAAGAAAAGAGAAAGTAGAGTCTGTCTGATGTAAGGTTTTTATTTTTACTTTTTATTTTTATAAACTCTGTTGGACTTGAGAAAGCTTTTTAAATTTTCTTTTTTTTAAGCAGAATCTGAATATTCAATATAACAGGAAACAGTGCATTTTATGCTTAAGGAAAAGAAACTGTAGCATATCATGATTCAGGTTTTTAATATATTTCTATTTTGCAGATTGGGATTGAGACAGTTATGTTTGGTTTGGACAGTGACCCCAGCATGATGATTATCTGCATGTCCTTAATATTGATCAGGGTTGTTCTCATGAAAGATCATTTCAAGATCCATACAACCAAGATTTCAGGACTGTTGGCAAAATAGAGGAAAGTAAGTCACTATGGTGATGCAGACACTCAATGTCTGCATCGGGAAACTACTTCACTTGGGTTTATAGCAACCACTTTTTTTTTTTTTTTTTGAGACAGAGTTTTGCTCTTTCACCCAGGCTGGAGTACAATGGCAAGATCTCGGCTCACTGCAACCTCTGCCTACTGGGTTCAAGTGATTCTCCTGTGCCAGTCTCCCAAGTAGCTGAAATTATAGGCGCCCAGCTACTTTTTGTATTTTTAGTAGAGACAGGGTTTCACCATATCGGCCAGGCTGGTCTCAAACTCTTGACCTCAGGTGATCCACCTGCCTTGGCCTCCAAAAGTGCTGGGATTACAGATGTGAGCCACCATGCCTGGCTTAGATGATTTCTTCACGGCACATATCATTAAAAATGTATCCCAAACACTAGACATTAAATGGGAATATCATACTCCTTGGTACCTACATCAGGTAGGGTAGAAAGGATGAATCAGACCCTGAAGAACTACTTAACCAAATTAGTTCTAGAAACTTGGTTGCCATGGATTAAATGTCTTCCTATTGCCTTGTTAAGAATCTGAACTGTCCCTCGGAAAGATATTGGCCTTTCCTCTTATGAGATGCTCTATGGATTGCCTTATTTACACTCCACTGCTGACATTCCTACATTTGAAATAAAAGACCAATTTCTCAAGAATTATATACTTGGTCTCTCCTCTACTTTCTCTTTAGAAGGCCTGGGAAATGAAGGCCTAGGTCCCCTAGTTGGAAGCTTGTGTCCTTCGAACAGGGGTCTGGACCCTTTATAGTTTTTGGCCCCCTGGAGACCTTGTTTAGAAGCATATGGGTTTGGAGCCATCTGCTAGAAAGTAGATAACACGAATTTTGCCTTTTGTTTCTGCTTTTCTTCATCTCTCCTCACATACACTTTTTGAGCTTCTCTGAGAAGTTCACTTAGGGGTTGGTTTTCCCAATCTTCTAATTTTTGTAACTTTTAAAAAATACCTGGCCAACTTTTAGTGACAACATGTAGCTTTAATATTCCCTGTCCAAGGAGAGCTTCCAAATTTAGGCCTGCATACTGTCTCATTTACTCCTTTAGCCTGTCTAAGAATTTCATAGGCCCATCATCTTTTTCCTGTTGTATATTAAATGCTTTAGAGAGGTTTAGAGTTTGGGGTACTGATTCTCTAATTCCTTTTATTATCATTTCCCATAGGTCTTGCATATTTTCCCAGTGAGCTGCATTATTATTGTCCCACTTGGGGTCTTGGGTGGGAAATTTTTTATCTGCAGTAGGACATTTTGACCAGGAGGGTGTTCACGTTCCCAAATTGCCATAGCAGCCCTACAGATTATGCTTCTTTCTTCCCCTGAAAAGACGATACCTCGGTTGGACATTAACTTGACCCAAGTGTATAACTGAGGTCCCAATAATTGATCAACTTGATCTGACACCCCATAAGGGTCACCTAACAATGGCTTTGGTTCCTTTTTCAAACTTAGGACTTCTGAACTGGTTAAGGGAGCATTCACAAAGCCAATAGCTCCCCCTCCTTGTGGTACTTCTTTTAAGGGGAAGAGAGTTGGGGTTGACTCCTTAGGTATGGAGGGAAACGGGAAATTCTGGATATTCTTTTTACAGTGTTATACTTCATACTGGAGTCCTTTTAGGGAGGAGTACTTAGGCTGGGAGGGAACAGGCTCACGGGATGATGATTCCAAAGAATCAGGATTGTAAGGAGGAGGAATAATGTGAGCGGGGGAAGGATCTGGAGGGGGATCCAGGACAGCAGCAGCTGCCTGAGGGTAAGGTTTAGGGGCACTGAGTAGGGGAAGATGGTCTAGGGGATCCCATGTGCTGGAGTCTTTAGGCATGGGAGCTGGCTTTCTGACTCTTCATTTTGAGGTGCTAGATTGTGTTTTTCCCTAGTTGTCTTTCAGGGAAAGAGGAGGACAGGTCCCTGCCTCCAACAAAGAGCATAGTCCGGTTCTTCTTGAGAAACCGGGCTTTTATCATTTACATATTGAATTAGAAGTTGACATATCACATTGTCATTCAACCCAAGCTTTGGCCAGAAGATTGAGGGTTTGAGGACGGGTCCCTGAGTCCAAATAAAATAGCAATATTTTATCATTTGTTGCCTTTTCTTATGTTTAGTCCTCTCATTATCTTTCCGATATTTCAACATGAGACCTAGGGAACTATCAGGGAGAATATCTTTATTGCTATCTTTATCCTTTTTACTCCTTGTCTTGCTTGGTGTATTTCCCATGTTGGGTCCTAGTTAGGCTCAATCTCTTGTATTAGAGACTTCTTACCTATTCTTCTCTGGAGGCTTGCTGAATGTTCAATCTCTCATACTAAAGACTTCTTGCCTATTTTTCTCTGGAGGCTTGCTGAGGCTGAATCCCTTGTATTAGAGATTTCTTGCCTATCCTTTTGCCCCACCTGCTGGAGGCTCCTTACACCCTTCTCCCTTCACTTCATCTGCTCTGGCCACTTCCCTCGTGCAGATGTTTCAGGCCCCTCTTAGCATTGATGGTGAGTCCCCTGCTGGGACCCCCAAAGGGCCACCCTAAGACATATGAGGTGACTACGGAACCACAGATTGGACTCACTTGCTCTGCACAGCAGTCATGCTTGCTACCATTCATGCACTTTAAACCTCCAGAATATCCCGACCACCAAGGAAGTACTTTGTTGCTGCTGTGATGTTTCTTACCTTAGTCTGTGCACGGAGTTACCTGGTCGCCATGGTGTTGCAAGCCTTTTTCTCCTCACGTTGCTGAGACTCCGGGTTTATTCGTTGCACTGGGTGGGTCCTGATCCCTCACCCTGAGGCCATCTAAACGAGGCAGTGGGACGTGTCTCCTCACGAGAGTTGACTGGATACCCCTAACTGGAGGAGAATGGGGATCCTGGATGAGCCCCCAGATTTGTTGGAAACAAATGCTTGGTGCCCATAAAGTGAAACCAGCACTCAGGCAAAAGTTTTCTCAGCAACGCAATTTACTTCTGCAGACGGGTGCTGCCTGCATCAATCATGATTGCAAGAGCACACTGAACAAAGGAGGGAAAGGATTTTTATCCCTAATGCAGTCCCTACCTCTGTGTCACTCCCCCAGGGACTGGGGTCAGACCACACATTCAAAGTTGACCTGATTGGCTATTTGTGAATACTTTTCCAAATAAGGAAGGGAAGGGGGATGTGAGTTACAGTGGCGGGACATGCAGTTTCAGTGGGAAGAATGGGTGCAGAGTGGGTAACCAAGGGAAAGATGTGAATTATTGATTAGAATTGGCGAGAAGGTTGTTCACAGTAACTAGAGGCAAGGAGGCATGGAGAACAAGGAAGTTGAGTTTGAGAACAAAGAATAAGGAAGTTAACAGGCTAAATCTCTGAAGAGGAATTTATTGTATCTTACATTCACCATCCACCCATTGCTCAGCAGAAAGCCTGTGCTTGGCTCAGGAGTTGTGCTATGAGTGCCCACGAAGGCTCTCAGGCATTGGGACATCAGGCGGCAAGTACACATGGTAGCCCCAGGTGTGAAAATGCCCAAGGAGAACATCAAGAGAGGCCATGCTCTCAGCCACCACCTCCAGAGATGATGGTCAAAGAGAGCTGGCTCACTGGATTAGTCAGGTTTCTCCAGAGAAACAGAGATAAGATGATCTATTTATCTATCTATCTATCTATCTATCTATCTATCTATCTATCTATCTACATACCTACCTACCTACCTGAATGTAAACCAAATATAAAGTCTAAGCCTCCTAACTGACTGAATGGCTCAGTGGCCAAAGGGATTCCAAAGACATGGGAAAAACTAGTTCAGGTCATGACGGGAAGGGAGGAGGGGTCAGATGTTCCTCATTACACTCCCTCCCTTTTGGAGGTTAGAAAAACTGACCAGTATTATCATTAAAATAGAAATCCAAGACTGACAACACAGATTCTGTGTAGGAAATGAGATACCCACTCCAAACTTGGTGGTATAACGTCCCATGACAGATAACAGGCCCTAAAGGAAATCAAAGTATTTTACTCCAAAATTTACTTTTCTTTGACACATTTTGAAATGGCCCTGTAAAGCCATTTTGTGTGTGTGTGTGTGTGTGTGTGTGTGTGTGTGTAATGGAGTTTCACTCTTGTTGCCCAGGCTGGAGTGCAGTGGTGTGATCTTGGCTTACTGCAATCTCCCCCTCCCAGGTTCAAGTGATTCTCCTGTCTCAGCCTTCTGAGTAGCTGGGATTACAGGCACCTGCCACCACAACTGGCTAATTTTTTGTAGTTTTAGTAGAGATGGGGTTTCATCACATTGGTCAGGCTGGTCTTGAACTCCTGACCCCAAGTGATCCACCTGCCTTGGCCTCCCAAAGTACTGGGATTACAGGCGTGAGCCACCATGCCCCGCAAAGCCATTTCTTGTGCAGAAAATCTACACTCTGTAGAAAATCCACTTTCCTTTCCAGGTCTTTTCCTGATCCAGGAGAGATTTAATTAAGAGTCTGGCACCTTTTAAGGTCTGAGAAGAGACTGTTACCATCTATTATCTCTGAAGCATGCTACCTGGAGGCTCCATCTATATAACAAGAACCTTGGCTTCTACAGCCCCCCTTATCTTAACCCCAAGCATTTCTTTCTGCTGACTTCAACCCTTCAGTCAAAGTTTAACTCTTCCAACTAATTTCCGATCAGGAAATCTTTGAATCTGCCCTATGACCTGGAAGCATCTTGTTTCTAGATATTTTGCCTTTCCAAGCTGAACCAATGTATAGCTTACTTGTATTCATTTATGTCTTTGCCTATAACTTTTGTCTCCCTAAAATGTATAAAATCAAGCTTTAACCCAACCACCTTGGGCACAGGTTCTCAGAACCACCTGAGGATCATGATCCTCACATTTGTCTCTTCAAATATTTTGTCTTTTCAAATATTTTACAGAATTTGGCTTTTTTCATCAGTCTATCTATCTATCTATCTGTCTATCTATCTGTCTATCTATCTATCTATCTATCTATCTATCTATCTATCTATCTATCTATCTATCTATCTATCTATCTATGGTGAAAGGAAGATAAATCCTGGGATTTCCAAATCACTAAGCCAAAGGGAAAAGTCAAGCTGGGAACTGCATTAGGCAAACCTGCCTCCCATTTTACTCCTAAATAATGTAGCTACAAAGATAAAAAAGCTACATGTCTCCCTAAAATGTATAAAACCACGTTGTACCCCAGCCACCTTGGGCACATGTCATCAGGACCCCCTGAGGCTGTGTAATGGGCACGTCCTTAAGCTTGGCAAAACAAACTTCCTAAATAGATTGAGAGGTTTATTTTGAGGCACTGGTTCACGTGACTGTGGGGCTGGCAAGTCTGGAATGTGCAGGGCAGGTGGCAGGCTGAAAACTCAGAGAAAAGTTGAAGCTGCAGCTCGGGCCCAAGAACAGTTTGCTGGCAGAATTCCCTCCTCCATGGGGGAGGTGAGCCTTTTTCTTAAGGCTTTCAACGGATTGCATGAGCCCTGTAGGGGAGGAATAAAATATCTTTCCTCTATCCATCTTAGTGTTCATTGGATGAGGCCCTGCAAATTAGACTAATGAAAGATGGAGAAACAGGAGAGAAACAAACCAAAGTTTGCTAAAGTGTGCTTACACATGCGAGGACTCAGAGATGAGTCATTGAAAAGGGTGGTTACTACTTGTTCTTAGGGCCGGGCACGGTGGCACACACCTGTAATCCCAGTACTTTGGGAAGCTGAGGTGTTACAGGAAAAGGGTCCTGATCCAGACCCCAAGAGAGGGTTCTTGGATCTCGCACAAGAAAGAATTCAGGGTAAGTCCATACAGTAAAGTGAAAGCAGGTTCACTAAGAAACTAAAGGAATAAAGAATGAGTACTCCATAGGCAGAGCAGCCCTAAGGGCTGCTGGTTGCCCATTTTTGTGGTTATTTCTTGATTATATGCTAAACAAGGGGTGGATTATTCATGCCTCCCCTTTTTAGGCCATATACGGTAACTTCCTGATGTTGCCATGGCATCTGTAAACCATCATGGTGCTGGTGGGAGTGTAGCAGTGAGGATGACCAGAGGTCACTCTTGTGGCCGTCTTGGTTTTTGTGGGTTTTAGCCCACTTCTTTACTGCAAGCTGTTTTATCAGCAAGGTCTTTATAACCTGTATCTTATGATGATTTCCTACCTCATTCTGTGACTTAGATTGCCTGACTGTCTGGGAATGCAGGCCAGCAGGTCTCAGCCTTATTTCACCCAGCCCCTATTCAAAATGGAGTTGCTTTGGTTCAAACTCCTTTGACAGAGATAGGTGGATCATTTGAGTCCAGGAATTCGAGACCACCCTGGGCAACACGGTAAACCCCCGTCTCTACAAAAAAATACATAAAAATGAGCCAGGCATGGTGGCATATGCCTGTGGTCCCAGCTACTTGCAGGGCTGAGGCAGGAGGATCACTGAGCCTGAGAGGCGGAGGTTGCAGTGAGCTGAGATCGCATGGGCGTTGCAGAGAGTCCATATCGCGCCACAGCACAGCACTCCAGCCTGAGTGACAGAATGGGGCCCTGTCTCAAAAAAAAAAAAAAAGAACTTGGGCTGAGATTGTTGCATCTCAATAAAGAACAGTAACTTCGTAGAGAATTGACAAGACAAAGGAAAGAGGAGTTAGGCTTTTAGGGGCAGCAAATAGACAAGGTTAATGTCTGGGGAAAAGGCAGGAAAGGGCTTGTGTGAGTAGAGTCTTCCTTGGTGCTATCTCATCTCAGTGATCTGGCTGTTATCCCCTTCCTGATACAGCAAAGTGGGGAGCACCCTCACAAATGGAAATTTGTGCTCTGTTTTAAGGTAGCGAGTGGGACAGAAGAGAGCTCACCTCTTCTGCTTTTTTTCAGTTGCCTTCAGCTCAAAATAATACTTACGCCAGAGCGGCTTGTTCTGGGCGGCACACCCTGAACCCTTTCAGCCCCACCTGTATTATGGAGGGTCATTTACTTTACTCAAAGTCTGGCGACTTAAACATTAATCTCATCTGAAAAATACCTTTCCAGAAAGCATCTAGAATAATGCTTGAACAAATATTTGGGTACCAGACCCAACTAAGTTCACACATGAAATTAATCATCACACTGACAAGTGAAAATGACGAAGACCATTCCAGGAAAGTGGATGATGGGTCCCGGCTTGGATGAGAAAAGGTGGGGCAGGGGTCTGAGTGCACCACAGTGAAGCAGGGAGAGGGAGGCTGCAGCCACATGGTGGAGGGCCCTGAGGATGTGGGGAGTATTTAGTATTCTGAGAGGTATGGGGATGAAATTTTTAAAGGAAAAAAATATATATTTGTGGTGTTAGGTACCAGGGACTTCTATAAAGATCTTCTAGTTCTACATGGCAGGTGTAAAATGGGGTGCTCTGAGAAAGACTGTTTGCCCTACTGAAGAGCAAAGGCTGGATTCTAACTGCAATGGGGAAGAACAGTATTAAATGCATCAAGTAGCCCTCACTTTACACTTTTAATCCAAAAGAATACTTGAACCGTCACTGATACCCTAACCACAACTTTTTTTTTTCCTTTTAATCTTTTGAGAGAGTCTCGCTCTGTTACTCAGGCTGGAGTTCAGTGGCGCGATCTCAGTTCACTGCAGTCTCCGCCTTCCGGGTTCCAGCGATTCTCCTGCCTCAGCCTCCAGAGTACCTGGGATTACAGGCATGTGCCACCATGCCTGGCTAATTTTTGTATTTTTAGTAGAGACGGGGTTTCACCATGTTGGCCAACCTAGTCTTGAACTACTGACCTCAGGTGATCAGCCTACCTCAGCTTCCCAAAGTGCTGGGATTACAGGTGTGAGCCACCATGCCCGTCCCCTAACCACTACTTATAAACATTTTTTATGTGATGTTAAATGACATTGTATTGGCTTGCACTACAGGCTCCCATAGTACTGAGGCTGTAATAAAAAGCCAGTTTCCACTAGAACATAACTGAAGCTTTTTTTTCTTTTTCTTTTCTTTTTTTTTGACTGCCTGGAAAGTCAGTTTCGCTTTCATAATGACAATCATTGCAAAAATGTCAAGAAACTTTCACCATGTTTTCTCCAGAATGTCTCATACAGCCCTTACCTTTTTTTTTTTTTTTTTTTTTGAGACAGGGTCTCTGTCGCCTAGACTGGAATGCAGTGGCATGATTTTGGCTTACCGTAACCTCTGGCTCCCAAGCTCAAGCAATTCTCCTGCCTCAGCCTCCCCCCCCACCCCAGTAGGTGGGATTACAGGGGCCTGCCACCACGCCCAGCTAATTTTTTTGTATTTTTAGTGGAGATGGGTTTTCACCGTGTTAGACAGGATGGTCTCAATCCCCTGACCTCGAATGATCCACCACCTCGGCCTCCCAAAGTGATGGGTTTACAGGCGTGAGCCACTGCGCCCAGCCACTGATTTTTAAGTAGCCACCAGGTAGCACTTGAAAGCAGAGAGAGGAAAAATGGACTCTCAGTGATCACAAAAGGCAGGCGGCTCAGGACCGAGGCCAGAGCTGAAATATTTATCAGGAGTCCCCTCCGAGGACTGGAAAGTGACCCTTGAGAAAAAGAAGCCCCAGGAAGCAGGGCTGAGTGTGAAGAGGCCCTCCCCACCCCATCTTTGGCTGTGTTTTGGTCTGTGGCCCCTGCAGGGAAGAGCTTCCAGAGGAGCCTCTTTTCTTTATCTGGAACCCAGCAGGGATTCCAAGAGGCTTCTATTCCTAGCTCTCATTACAATATGCATCTCAAACCAGCTTGAGAGCGCAGAAGTACTGGAGAAAACAAAAGCAAACAGTAAGAGGCTGCGGGCTCTGGCAGGGTGTGGATGCCCTGCAGCAGTCTTTCCACTGCTGCCCAGGTGTTGCGGGGGTGGTGTGGAAAGTGCGGCGTGGCCCGGGGTCCAGCTGGTCTGTGCTGCTCCCCCAACCCCACCTCCCAAGAACTATCTTCCCCAAACGTCTGCTTCATCCTGCTCTTTCTTCTCTGAATATGGCGATGGCTTTCAACTCGAGGACACCCAACCTCAAAAAAACCCAAACTGAGCAGTATACCTAATCTGTTCCGCAGATGGTTTGTTTGTTTGTTTTTCTTTTTGAGACACAGTCTTGCTGTGTCACCCAGACTGGGAGTACAGTGGCGTGATCTCAGCTACACTGCAACTTCTGCCTCCCAAGTTCAAGACATTCTCCTGCCTCAGCCTCCCAAGTATCTGGGATCACAGGCACCTGCTATCATGCCCGGCTAATTTGTATTTTTTAAATGGAGACGGGTTTCACCATGTTGGCCAGGCTGGTCTTGAACTCCTGACCTCAAGTGATCCACTCGCCGCGACCTTCCAAAGTGCTGGGATTACAGGCGTGAGCCACTGTGCCCAGCCCTCCAAATGGTTTTGAAGGAAATGCCACCTTCTCACCTCCATTCCCCTCCTCGCTGTGGCAGCAGCCCCTCACCCGCAGAAGCCAGCTTCCACCATGTGTCATGACAACCTGTTCTCCTGAAACATTATGAAGCTCACACTGGGCTCTGGGTCACGCCTTCCCTGGGGGCCTGGCATGCGTGAAAAAAGATAGCTCCTCACAGAGAAGGGGCTAAAGTCAGGCTCTGGTCACACCAGTGGCCTCTAAGCTTTCTGCGAAAGGCCAAGGATTATTTTTCAGGGATCTTCTTAAAATTCAGGAGTTTGTCCCTCTATGAGCAGGCATTTTCATTTTCTAGCAGAAGCTAAGTGTGTAGGTAGAAAATTGAGGTACATGTCAGAAATTTCTTTTTTTTTAGGACATGAAGATAGTTCAACTAAAAAAAAAAAGGAAGAGAAATGAACCCACATCCTTTGCCCAGCGGCAATCTCATTGACCCAATGGAAACCAATAACTGCTTTCATTTCCTGCAGATTTACTTTCTATAGAAACATGCTTTTGTGGAGCATGCAGCAGTAGGGCAGACCCGGGGCTGTGGTAAGCACTGGTAGTGGCTTGCAGGGCTTATTGGCCCTGAGCTCCCCTGGCTGTGCTGCTGGCCGGTGGTCCCTGTGTTCCTGCAGTTAGCACCTCAGAGTAGGAAGGCAGGTGAGGAGGCCAGCCAGAGACCTACACAGGAGGCCCTGGGTACTGTCAAAACAAAAACTGGGCTGGGCGTGGTGGCTCACACCTGCAATCCCAGCACTTTGGGAGGCTGAGGTGGGCAGATCACCTGAGGTCAGGAGTTCGAGACCAACCTGGCAAATAGGGTGAAACCCAATCTCTACTAAAAATACAAAAATTAGCTGGGCATGGTGGCATCCTTCTGTAATCCCGCTACTTGGGAGGCTGAGGTGGGAAGATTACTTGAACCCAG
Organism: Theropithecus gelada; assembly: GCF_003255815.1. Taxonomy (NCBI): domain Eukaryota; kingdom Metazoa; phylum Chordata; class Mammalia; order Primates; family Cercopithecidae; genus Theropithecus; species Theropithecus gelada. The sequence goes on from NC_037683.1 coordinate 101,185,521, forward strand.
GAGGTGGAGATTGCAGTGAGCCAAGATCACACCACTGCACTCCAGCCTGGGCAATAGATTAAGACTCGGTCTCAAAACAAAACGAAACAAAAACTGTACCAGACAGTTAGACAGGTATAGAAGACTTTACTCCAGGTTATGACCATGGAGGAGAGAGGGTAGAACTCAGTCTGAACTCAGCTTTGCTGAGACAAAGGGCAGAGGGCTTTTAAAGGCCTGTAGGCAGGCACGATGACTTATGCCTGTGATCCCAGCACTTTGGGAGGGTGAGGCAGGAGGATCGCTTGAGCCCAGGAATTTAAGACCAGCCTGGGCAACATGGCAAAACCCCATCTCTATAAAAAATATAAAAATTGTCCAGGCACCGTGGTGTGCACCTGTAGTCCCAGCTACTAGGGAGGCTGAGGTGGGAGGATTGCTTGACCCCAGGAAGTGGATGCTGCAATAAGCTGAGATTGTGCCATTGCACTCCAGCCTGGGCAACAGAGTGAGACTCCATCTCAAAAAATGAATGAATGAATGAATGAATGAATGAATGAATGAATGAATGAATAAATAAATAAATAAATATTAGTGGGAATGGTGGCATGCGCCTATAGTCTCAGCTACTTGGGAGGCTGAGGCAAGAGGCTTATGTGAGCCCAGGAGGTTGAGGCTGCAGTGAGCCATGTTTGTGCCACTGCACTCCAGCCTGGGAGACAGAGACCCTATATCAAAAAAATAAAATAAAATAAATAAAGGCCTGCAGAGAGGAGTCCTCGGGCCATCTGTGTGTGCTTTACCCAAAGGAAAAGTAAACTTCTCACATCTTTAAGACAGGAAGTAGTTTTACAACTTGGAGGTTAGGCTCCTACCCTCTCACAGTCATTGGGAGATTATAGTTCAAAGAAAGGGTTTCTAGGCCATGAAGAAAGATATTCCTGGGTTGTAATGCTGGCAACAGGCCTTTAAAAACGATTTACATACACCTCAAAGGGACAGAGAAAGAACTTACAACCAGTTTTCTAAAGAAAACCATCTGAGAAAAGATAAGTCAGGGCCCTGGAGGCAGGAAGAAACTGTCAAGCAGAGGGCATGTTAGGGCTACGTGGGCCAGCGCCCCATCCCCCACCCCAGCTGCCACAGCTGCCTCCCTGGTGGGGCTGCATCCCAGGCAGAGGCTCACTGGCCACTGGAGCCCTCTCTGTTTGGGTTTGTGTCAGGCCAGAGCTGCCCACTGGCCTTCAGGTATGACCAAGGAAGCCAGAGCCCAGTGGGAAGATGACTTTGGTGGCACATTCCACCTTGTCCCCAGAGCTCCTGTTAAAGGACAATATCTTCATGACACCTGCCCAAGCTCGGTGGGGACCATCACTGCAGGTGCAGGAGATGCTGCACTGGGGTCTTGCATTGGGCGAGAGAGATTAAGTCCAACTCTGAATAGAGCATGGGCAGGTGGGATTTTACAGCCAAGGAGCAGGGTGGAGGTCAGTGGATGGAGAATTGCTAAGAAGTGTCAGGGGTGAGGGGGATTCTGGCTAAACTGACCTAATAGGATTCTCGCTGAAGACAGGCCAGGGTGACCAGATGCCACCTGAAACCGATCAGATATGGAGGGTGATCAGACATCGAGGGTGGGGGTTCTTGCCAAATTAGATCTTACAAGGCCTAGGAGAAGGTTCGGGAGCCTGACTCAAGTATGGTCAGCGCAACAATCTTTGTCACTTCCCAGTGATCCCTTCCTGCCTCCTTCCCTCATTGCACAGAGTCTCCTCTGAGAGAACCCAAACTAGCTCCTGACCTTGGTCAAGGTACTGGGCTAGACATGGGGGAAAGACTTGGATACTCAGGGTAGGCCACCATCACCGAGAGGGAGCAGTGGCTGCCACTCATTTTGTCTAGGAGAGAAGCAATTACTGGACTGATCACTGGCCCCTGGTGCAGAGAGCCCCAATGGTGTGCAGAGCACACCAGATATTTTCAGCTCCAGGCATAAAAAGAAGGCTGATTTTGAGCTCTTATCTGACACTGCAGTGGCTGGTTGGGTTGGCACACGTCCGTGTGCCCTGGGTGGAGGGAAGGTGCCATTTCCCATCTGCACGTGGGTCCTCTGAGCCCACAGGCTCGATTCTTCAGTACAAGTAGCTACAGGGTGACAGGAGAGAAGGTAACCCAGATGGTTCTGCACGTCTCTGGTTTAGCTACTAAAGGATTGAGTATACAAACAGACAATGGCCAGACTGTATAAAAAAACAGAGCCCTGCCCCACAGTCTGCAGCAAGCTGCCCAGGAAGCCAATGCTTTCTCTACAGGAACCAGCCCAGGCAGGCAGTCCATTACAGGGCAGACTTGTAGGAAGTCAGACTGCTATCTCTAGTGACAATCCAGGAAGCCAACCAATAACTCCTGTAACAGCTGGCCCCAAATGGCCAGGGCTTGATCAGTAACTGACAGCTTCCCATTTTTTGTTCCTGTTTCCAACTTAGGACCAACCAGAGAATGCCAGATATGCTTGTCACATTTGACCTCAACTCCTCCTCCCACTGTTGATTCTGTATTACCAGGAAAGGGGTCAACACACTTGCCAAAAGGCCGCACATGCTTCTGGGAACTGGCTGAGCTCATGGCCTTGGCTAGTCTAGAGGCGCTAGAATGCGCTCCCTGGTCCTGCACACAGACATGGACTTGAAAAGGCCCAGCGCTTCCTGCACCTGGGCCCTCAAACACCTCTTTGTTTTAAGTGTTTGTTTTGTTTTGTTTTGTTTTGATTTCCTTCCTTCCTTCCTTCCTTCCTTCCTTCCTTCCTTCCTTCCTTCCTTCCTTCCTTCCTTCCTTCCTTCCTTCCTTTCCTTCCTTCCTCCCTCCCTCTCCCCCCCTTTTCTTTTCTTTTTCTCTTTTCTTTTCTTTTCTTTCTGTCTTCTTTCTTTTTTGAGACAGGGTCTCACTCTGTCTCCCAGTGCGGAGTGCAGTGATGTAATCATGACTCACTGCAGGCTCAGCCTCCTAGGCTCCAGCAATTCTCCCACCTCAGGCTCCTGTGTAGCTGGAACCACAGGCATGCACCACCACGCCCAGATAATTTTTTTATTTTCAGACACGTGGCCTTGCTATGTTGTGCAGGCTAGTCTAGAACTCCTGGGCTTAAACTATCCTCCCATCTCAGCCTCCCAAGGTACTGGGATTACAGGAGTGAGCCACCATGCCTGACCTGCCATGTGCATTGTAGAATTAGTTTACTGAAATTGAAAAAACCCCACAAAACCTCAACATTTTATTGGTATTCTATAAACCTTCCAGATTATTTTGGGGGTGAACTGATATCTTTACAATGTTGTTATCCCATCTTTGGACAAGGTCTATTTCTCCATTTACTTACTCCTTTTTTTTTTTTTTTTTTTACTCTGTCCCCTAGGTTGGAGTGCAGTGGTGCAATCTTGGCTTGCTACAACCTCTGCCTCCCAGGTTCAAGCGATTCTCCTGCCTCAGCGTCCCGAGTAGCTGGGACTACAAGTGCATGCCACCATGCCTGGCTAATTTTTGTATTTGTAGTAGAGATGGGGTTTCACCACGTTAGCCAGGCTGGTCTTGCACTTCTGACCTCAGGTGACCCACCTGCCTCAGCCTCCCAAAGTGCTGGGATTACAGGCATGAGCCACCATGCCCAGCCCACCCTACTCAGTCTTTTACAACCTTTTTAGACTTTCAAAATTGACTCCATTAATATCATGTGCTTTTTGGGATTGGTTAATTCCTACCTGCTTTATAATTTTACACAGTTGTACATCTGTGAAGAGGAACACTAGTGATTTTTTTTTTTTTTTTTTGAGATGGAGTCTTACCCTGTCACTCAGGCTGGAGTGCAATGGTGCAATCTCAGCTCACTGTAACCTCCACCTCCCAGGTTCAAGCGATTCTCCTGCCTCAGCCTCCTGAGTAGTTGGGATTACAGGTGTGTGCCACCATGCCTGGCAATTTGTTTTTTTTTTTTTGTTGGTTGTTTGTTTTTGTATCTTTATATTAGAGATGGAATTTCACCATATTGGCCAGGCTGGTCTTGAACTCCTGATCTCATGATCTGCCAACCTCGGCCTCCCAAAGTGCTGGGATTACAGGTGTGAGCCACTGCACCTGGCCCCACACCAGTGATTTTTATGAGTTAATATTATTCCTGGAAACCTTTATAAACTCTTCTATTTTTTTTTTTTTTTTTTTGAGACAGGGTCTCACTATGTTGCCCAGACTGGAATGCAGTGGCACAATCATGCAGCCTCAACCTCTTGGGCTCAGGTGATCCTCCCACCTCACCCTCCCAGGTAGCTGGTACTACAGGTGTGCACCACCACACACCTGGCCAATTTTTTGTAAAGATGGGGTTTCTCCATGTTGTCCAGGCTAGTCTCAAGCTCCTGGGCTCAAGCAATTTGCCCACCTCAGCCTCCCAAAGTGGTGGGATTACAGGCATGAGCTGTGATTTGGCCTTACCTCGTCTAATAGTTTTCATACATTACATGTTGTTGTGTTGAGATTTATATGTAAACTATCACAACTCCTGCAAATAATGACAGTTTTCTCTTTTTCTTTTCCAATACTCATTTGGATGGCAACTTTAATTTCTTAATGTCTTGTAACATTGGGTAACACCCCCGGTACTACATTGAAAAATAGCACTAACAATAGGCATAATTGTTTTGCTTCCAGTCTGAAGGACAGTCATCTGAAATTTCTGAATTACCTATTTTTGTTGTTGTTGTGTTTTTTAAAAATGTAATGTTTATCAAGGTGAGGACATTTCTTATTTTTTATATTCTGAGAGTGTATTAATTTAAATCATAAATAGGCATTGAGGAAACACATTAAGAGAAAGACCTGCCACTCAGGAACCAGGGAATCTGACCCAGGAGGGACTCGCAGGGGATTCCTGGGATGATGGCAAGGGAGGAGCTGGAGGGCATGGGGCTGGCCCAGAGCACCGCTGACAGTGTAGATTAGTGACATGCCGATGGCGTGACCTCGGCTGTATTTCCTCCGCCTGGCCTCACTTCATCCTCAACTACTTTCAAAGCCTTATTTCTCTGGCCTTTCCATTGGCTTTAGTGGCTCACCAATAGCCCTCCAATACCTTCAATAAATTTCCTTAGGATTGGCAGGAACATTTTCTACTAACTGCACCAAAAACTTAAGTAATACAGAAAGTGAGTTACAGAAAGCAAACTGTTAAAGAAATGTGGGTTGTGTGGGCTTAGCTGTCTGACTCAGTAGTCACAAAAGGCAATGAAAATCCACTTAGTATTTAGGGACACAATGCTGACATGGCATTGGACAGCTTAAGGAAAGAGAAAAAGAAACCTCCAAGTCTTACATTCTGAAATTGAGGCGCAAAGTGTAACCCACGGTCCTTTTGAAATGATGAAGTTCAGTCCTGCAGATTGCTGAATTATAAAGTCCATTGAGTTTACAGAATCTTAGTATCACTTAGGTGAAGGTTAGAGCATTGCTCAAAACTCTTAAGAATTAGATTAGGGATCTAGAAGAGAAGCCAAAGCATCCAGACTACTCTCAACCCCGCCTCCCCTTGCCCCCAGGTCCTCCTTACTAGCTCACATCCTGCCCTCTTCATATAACCCGAACTACTTTCCTTGCATGAAGACCCTGAAGGCCTCTTGCTCAAGCAAGTTCCATTGCATGGAGAAGTGGCTCCTCACTCACCCGTCCTTGCATGTTACCCTGATGATCTCTGAACTATCTTTGATTACACTCAGATCTTCACATGTCTAGGGAATCAACTGCAAAGTCAAATCCTAGAATAGGCCAGTCTGGGCAACTAAGTGACACCCCGTCTCAAAAAAAAAAAAAAAAAAAAGTCGTTACAATAGAAAACTCTTGATAGCTTCCCTCACCATTGGCAAAAAAGCCAAAAGCAATAGCAAATCCATGAGGGAAATTCAGAGGATGCTGGCCGTTAGTGACCAAAGATGCATGGATGTTGATTCCTGTGATAGTCCTATTTAACCTCCAGTTTGACCAGCATGAAAAGTGGATGGATGGTGGATAATGACAGGGGCTTATGACTCATTAATAATCACAGTTGCTTTTCCAGATGTGAGCTTTGTAGTGGAGCAAATCAAAACACCCTCAGGCATATAGAATGCAGCTACAGATAAGGAAATGTTTTTTTCTTAATCCCAAATTAACAGGAAACAACCGAGAGGGTTTTTTTGACCACGAAGCACATCTTCCGTGTCTTGCCTTGAGGGTTTCAGGGGTCTGGCTCTCCCCAGCCACCTGCTGTGCACATCCCACAGGACACCATCTGAGACCTGCATCACCCTGCCCTTGAACATCCTTGCAAGTAAGGTTGTATGAGATAAATGAGAATGGTCCCACACTTTGAGAAGAGTTTGGGTTTGGCTTACACACACACGAGTCTCTGCCATGCCCCACCGTGAATGGAGCTGTCAAGAATCTGGTGGATGAGATGACCCACTTGACGAAATAGGTCAGCTGCTAACCCAGTGCTCATGGATAAGATGTCAAGGAAGGCACTGCCCAATCGGGGGTGTTAGCCGTGATTAATTCTGCGACTGACCTCAGAATCTGAGGCAGAATCATGACAAAATTAGAGGAAAAGAATGGACTTCAGCCGGCAAGTAGCAGAAAGATATACACGGATGTGGGACAGGGAGCGGTTACTGTAGGGTACATTTTTGTGGCTACCTAGGAGAAACATTCATCCGTGCTGGATAATTCCCTGATTTCGGGAGAACCGGCCCTTTCCTCCCAGGATGGCATGGAGTGGGCCAGATGCTTCCTGCCACACTCTCTGGACCACCACCTGTGGTGTGTCCTCCTGGGACTCGAATCTTGAGGGAGTGATGGAAAGATGGGGACAGTAACGTTGTTCATTTGTGGTGGCAGCAGCCAGGCCAAGGGTCCAGGGCCTGTGTGCCCAACGGTCTCCAATTGACCCCTACAGTGTGAGCATGACTGCCTGGCCCCTCTTCCTTCCCTACTTCTTCTTTTATTTATTTATTTTTTTATTGAGACAAAGTTTTGCTCTTGTTGCCCAGGCTGGAGTGCAATGGCACATCTCAGCTCACCGCAAACTCCGCCTCCCCCGGGTTCAAGCAATTCTCCTGCCTCAGCCTCCCGAGTAGCTGGGATTACAGGCATGCGCCACCATGTCCGGCTAATTTTTGTATTTTCAGTAGAGGCGGGGTTTCTCCATGTTGGTCAGGCTAGTCTCAAACACCCAACCTCAGGTGATCCATCTGCCTCAGGCTCCTAAAGTGCTGGAATTACAGGCGTGGGCCACTGTGCCTGGCCCCTTCCCTACTACTTAAACTGGGGAGAGGTGGTGGGAATGACTCACCCTAGGTGAAGGCAGTAAGAGGATACATTCTCAGTAAAGAATTTTAAAGGCTGTCCTGCAATCTTTCCACGTTCTGTGAGCTACCATGTCTCTTTTAAAAAATCTCTCTTTTGGTGGGGCTAGTCTCAAACACCCAACCTCAGGTGATCCATCTGCCTCAGCCTCCCAAAGTGCTGGTGGCTCATGGCTATAATTCCAGCACTTTGAGAGGCAGAGGTGGGTGGATCACTTGAGGTCGGGAGTTCAAGATCAGCCTGGCCAACATGGTAAAATCCCATCTCTACTAAAAATACAAAAATTAGCCAGGTGTGGTGGCGCATGCCTGTAATCCCAGCTACTCAAGAAGCTGAGGTGGGAGAATCTCTTGAACTTGGGAGGCAGAGATTATAGTGAGCCGAGATCATACCACTGCACTCCAGACTGGGTAACAGAGTGAGACTCTGTCTCAAAAAAACAAAACAAAACATAACAAAACCTCTTTTTATGATCAAGCCAACCGGTTGTTTTCTGCTGTATGCAGAAAAGAACCCAATACTGTGCATTTTTCTATCTTCAGAGTGATCACCTAGGTATGAATTTTTATGAAGAAACTTTTGTTTGATCTACAGAAATTCCTTACATTTGACTTGTTTCATTTTCTTCTATTAAATTCCAGAAAATTGCCGGGCATGGTGGCTCATGCCTGTAATCCCAGCACTTTGGGAGGCCGAGGTGGGCGGATCACCTGAGGTCAGGAGTTCAAGACCAGCCTGACCAACATGGAGAAACCCTGTCTCTACTGAAAATACAAAATTAGCCGGGCGTGGTGGCGCATGCCTGTAATCCCAGCTACTAGGGAGGCTGAGGCAGGAGATTCGCTTGAACCTGGGAGGCGGAGGTTGCGGTGAGCCGAGATTGCGCCATTGCACTCCAGCCTGGGCAACAAGAGCAAAACTCTGTCTCAAAAAAAAAAAAAATAATAATAATAATAATAAATTCCAGAAAATTAAATTCGACAACTTTATTTAAAAATTGCATACATAATATAATCTGATTTTTGTGAAAAATTTTTTATTCTTCTATCTGTGTTTAGGGATGCACCGAATGTTGTTCACTGGGTGCTACCTAATACTGTTGTTGGCTGATGGGAGTTAGGATGATGGTTTATGTTCTTTGTGTTTTTTTCTGTTATCACCTGTATTTTTAAAAAATAATCATCAATTATTTGAAATAAATAATAATGTTAAAAAAGCATATTCTCAAAAATTTAATAATGTGAAAGAAAGTAGATTACAAAATTGCAGGCTCATGCCTGTAATCCCAGCACTTTAGCAGGCTGAGGTGAGTGGATCACTTGAGGCCAGGAGTTCAAAACCAGGCCTGGCCAACACGGCAAAACCCCATCTCTACTAGAAATACAAAAATTATCCGGGTGTGGTAGTATGTACCTGTAGTCCCAGCTACTCAGGAGGTTGAAGCAGGAGAATCGCTTGAACCCTGGAGGCGGAGGTTGCAGTGAGCTGAGATGGTGCCACTGCACTCCAGCCTGGGCGACAGAGCGAGACTCCGTCTCAAAAAATCAAAACAAAACAAACCTGCATATTATGCTATTATACAATTATGTAAAGAAAAACGATTGGGAATAATTACATTTAAATGTTTCTAGTTATTTCAGAGAATTGAGAATTTAAGTGAATTTTTTTTTTTCTTTTTGAGACTGGGTCTGGCTCTGTCACCCAGTCTGGAGTACAGTGGCATAATCTTGGCTCATTGTAACCTCCACCCACTGAGCTCAAGCTGTCTTCCCACCTCAGCCTCCCCAGTAGCTGGGACCACAGGCATGAACCACCATGCCAGGCTATTTTTGTTTTGCTTTGTTTTGTTTTAATAAAGACAGGGTCTCGCCATGTTGCTCAGGCTGGTCTCAAACTCCTGACCTCAAATAATCCACCCACCTCACCTCGGCCTCCCAAAGTGCTGGGATTACAGGCATGAGTCACTGCACCTGGCCTAAAGGTGATTTTTAAAATAGCTTTTATAGATTCTAAGTTTTAAAAAGTTAATATATGTATTACTCCTTTGTATTAGGTCAGGGTTTTCCCGAGAAATGGAAGCAATAGGATGTGTGTATATATAGAAAGAGATTTATTATAAAAAAAAAAATTGGTTCATACAATTGTGGAGGCTGAGAAGTCCCAAGATCTGAATCAGCAAGCGGGAGACCCAGGAGAGCTGGTGGGATATATAGTCTCAATCCAAAGGCCAGAGAAGACTGATGCCGCCCCCTGAAAGGCAGTCAGGCAGAGAGAGCACATTCAACCTTCATCCACCCTTTTGTTCAACTGAGGCACTCAACAGATTGATTTGATGATCCCACATTGGGAAGGGGCAACTGCTTCCCTCTGTCCACCAATGCAAATGCTAATCTCATCTGAAAACACCCTCACAGACACACCCAGAATAATGTTTAGCCAAATATCTGGGTACCCCACGGCCCAGGCAAGTTGACAAATAAAATTAACCATCACACTCATTATAATGAAAAAAAAAAAAAAAGTCACTGAAAAGACACAGAGTGATCTTTCAAAAGAAGCATTTGGACAAGTTGAGTGGCTGCTTATTTGAACATTTTTACAAAGTGTGGAGGGAGGGAACCACATGTTGAGACCTTTCTCAGGACATCAGTAAATATTCTAGATAACCCCACATCTTTGTGTTTGTGGAGGGTATTCAATATCAGAAGTGGCGAGATAGAGAGTCCTGGGATCCAAGCAACCTCTGTTTTGATTTTAATATCTTCTGTTCATGGAGTTGCCAGGGTCAGCCTGCTACGGCACTGGGTACTTTTTTAGATGTGTGGAGGGGGTATGACTCCTGTCTCCAGATGAAGAAATGAAAGGTCCAACACAAGTAAAGACAGAAGATTTAAACCCAAGTTTGAGTCAGCATTTGAAAGGAAAATAAAGAATGGTTGCTGGGGTGGTTGACAGCTTGTTTCCTGGGTCTGAAGCTCCATCTCCTGTCTCTCTTTGATGCTGGACAAGAGCTGGTGGAATTTTTCTTTCTAATCAGGGCATTTTTATTGCAACACACACGTACAAAATTGGAATGTATTTTACATGTCCTTCAATGGGCTTGAAATATTAATTTCCCAGCTATTTAAGATAAAATTGATCGTAGAAGCTCAGAGATTGGAGAACAAGGTGTAATGAGTGAAGCAGTGAATTACGCACCCCAGGGCTGCTGTCTACCTCCACTTCCAGGGCAGGTGGAGAACAGCCACTGTGGCAGGGACGTCTGTCTTTGCCAAAATTCACACCATCCCATGTCTACTAAATAAAAATCATCTATTAAATCTTGTAACACAGCCGTTTTCTTTCAAACAGAGAGTCTTGGGGATTTCCCATACTTAGAATTAAATTAAAATAATCTATCCCGCCAGATGTTCTGCTTTTGTGTCTGGACTATGTGAAATGGTGAGGAGAAGAAACGTTTCTGCCAAGTGCCAACACGTTTTAAACACTGAAGCAAGATAGGCTCTAACTTGCCTTAAGATTCACTATTTTTTATTCAGCCAGGTAAGTTTTTAGATTCTTAGACTAATGGCAAAGAACACATCCCAATTCTTAGCCTTCTTTTTACTACTGGCTACACTACAATGATTTTAAGCACATTTTAACATGTAGCTAGTAAGGTATCCTCCTAATCCACACACTTGGGGTTTTAGCACATTGAATTTCTTCTACAACTTCCCTCCTGGACATGGCCCACTGTCTTCCCCATGGCAAAACCTGTTTACAAGTCTTTTATGACACTGAGTACCATTGCTTATGACACTCAGAATTCATGGTTTTGAGATTCAAAAGTCTTTTCTTCCAAACTATTATTTCTGCGGAGACCTTCAAAGTCCATTTTAAGACTCAATATACTATCCCCATAGGTTTCTCCCACCCCCTCCTCTAGGGCAGTATTCTGTGCAAGAAATGTGCAAGGGGAAAAGAAAAGGCACAGACAATATTTTTAAGGGTAAACAGCCTTTACCCCAAGTATATGGCAATACACATATAATAAGCAAATGATATAATAAGCAAATTACAATGGGAAGGGGAGACAGGAAAAAAAAAATATATATATATATATTTTTACACTCACCAGACTATGGAGGATTCATCACCAGACCAGGAAGCAACAGCCTGAGCTCCAGCGTCGGCCACCAGTCTGTGCACGATGAGGAGGGTCTCATGAAGCTTCGGCGCAGTCTGGGGCCCTAGCTCTCTTTGTAACAAGTTGTTTGGCATGAGGCCCAGTCATGAGGGCCCTTTGTGACTGGGCTCAAGGAACACAAAAAGGTCAACTTGTTTTTGCGATTGTCTGTTGTTTTTCAATAAGTAACACATAGGAATAGTTTGAAATAGAGATTTCTTTGAAACAGGGCGGGATAAATGCCTCAAGTGACTCACACAACCTGTTCCCGGACTTGGTGACCATTGTTTGTGTCCACATTCAATTGAGTTCAAATTTAATATTTAACTTTTACCCCACAGGCAGGAAGTGAGGATGTCAGCAGGGAAAAAAGGAATGACTGGATATGAAAAACATACTGGCCAATGTTAAACTAGACCAAAAGCATTCTTTGAGTTTTGCCAACTTCATGAGTTTTGAGTTTACTAAAACTCATGAGAATGACTTTACTCAATTTCAGTACTAGCCAAGGACTCCAGGTACCAGAGGCAAGAGAGCTGAAATATGAAGTGAGACTATGTGAAATATAAATGGAAAATAAGTTCTTTTTTTTCTCTCTTTTTTTTTTTTTGGAGATGGAATCTCGCTTGTTGCCTAGACTGGAATGCAATGGTGCCATCTCGGCTCACTGCAACCTCGCGTCTCCCAGATTCAAGTGATTCTCCTGCCTCAGCCTCCTGAGTAGCTGGAACTACAGATGCCTGCCACCACACCCGGCTAATTTTTGTATTTTTAGTAGAGATGGGGTTTCACCATGTTGGCCAGGCTGGTCTTGAACTCCTGACCTCACGATCTGCCTGCCTCGGCCTCCCAAAGTGCTGGGATTACAGGCGTGAGCCACCACACCCAGCAGAAAATGCTTTAGTTCAGCATCAAAGCAGGAATTATTACAGCATTTATGGATATTTAATTTTATTTGATACACTTGGATGCAACTTTACTCATCACCATTTTTAAACCCATATTTAAAAGTTTTAAAATTTGGGTAGAGGCAGAAAGAGGAGGTTGAGTTGGAGATGTTGGAGTAGTCAGCAGCTTGGTCATTGGTGCTTGTGGGCTTTGTTTGTTCCAGACCTTGACTCTCTCTGGAAAGGGAGAGAGAGCCACTGCCACCCATGGTTCTGAGCTTGAAGTTGCTAGGACTTCTTTCAAACCTGTGTGCTGAGGAAACTCAGATGTTGGCCTCAGCTCCTAGGCTGAATTCAGCAGATCGGCCCATGAAAAATCCTATATCGAGACAAAGCAAAGGATCTGTCAGAAAGCAACACCTATTGTCCTGGGCTTGACACCAAGGAAAAGGACAGGTAGTGGAAATCCTGCAAGCTGAAAAGCAGACAGAAAGGTGACAAAGCAGCTGAAGACAGGTGGTGGAGAGAGGAATAATAACCCAGTTCCTCCATCTAGAAAGGATAGTAAGAACCACCAGTAGCTTAACAGAAGACCAAGGATCAGAATTCCCCGATGAAGACTGTTTGTAAGAAGAGAGAGGACAGGGTTACAACTCATCAGCAACTGCATGCAAGCCATGCAAGAAGGGGACTAACAAAACTTTTCCAAATAGTCAAACTGGAGCTCTAGTTTATCAAGTCCCAGTTTAAGATCTCAAGTTACGGCCAGGTGCAGTGGCTCACACCTGCAATCCCAGCACTTTGGGAGGCAGAAGCGGGTGGATCATCTGCAGTCAGGAGTTCGAGACCAGCCTGGCCAACATGGTGAAATCCTGTCTCTACTAAAAATACAAAAAATTAGCCAGGCGTGGTGGTGGGCAACTGTAATCCCAGCTACTCGGGAGGCTGAAGCACGAGAATCGCTTGAACCTGGGAGGCAGAGGTTGCAGTGAGCCAAGATCATACCATTGCACTCCAGCCTGGGCAACAAGAGTGAAACTTCACCTTAAAAAAAAAAAAAAAAAAAATGAAGCTAACCAGAACAATGCCAGAGCCAAATGCAATGAGCTGCCATCACCAGGTGTTCTTCCCTGACCACCAAACCACTGGGTTCCTGACACGGTTTGGATCTGTGTCCCTGCCCAAATCTCATGTAGAATTGTAATCACCAATGTTGGAGGTGGGGCCTAGTGGGAGGTGATTGGATCATGGGGGCAGATTTCCTTCTTGGTGCTGTTCTTGTGATAGTGAGTGAGTTCTCATGAGATCTGGTTGTTTAAAAGTGTGTGACATCTCCCTGCCTTCCTCCCACTCCTGTCATGTGAAGTGCTCATTCTCCCTTTGCTTTCCAACATGATTGTAAGTTCCCTCCCTAGAGGCCTTCCCAGAAGCTGATGCCATCATACTTCCTATACAGCCTGTGGAACTGTGAAACTGTGAGTCAATTAAACCTCTTTTCTTTATAAATTACCCAGTCTCAGGAATTTCTTTATGGCAATGCAAAAATGGACTAATACACTTCCTGTTGTCTTTAATCCTTTAGATAAGAAAATAAGGACATTTCAACCTAAAATCTAAAGTGCAGATATAGGCCAGGCACATTGGCTCATGCCTGTAATCCCAGCACTTTGAGAGGCTGAGGCAGGTGGATCATTTAAGGTCAGGAGTTCAAAACCAGCCTGTCCAACATGGTGAAATCCCATCTCTACTGAAAACACAAAAATCAGCTAGGCATAGTGGCACACGCCTGTAATCCCAGCTACTCGGGAGGCTGAGGCACAAGAATTGCTTGAACTCAGGAGGTAGAGGTTGCGGTGAGCCAAGATCATGCCACTGCACTCCAGCCTGGGCAACAAAAGCAAAACTCCATCTCAGAGTGAGACCCTGTCTCAAAAAAAACAGAAAGTGCAGATATAAAATAAGATAAAGTATTTATGTTTAAATTTAATTATGTTTATAGATGTCAATTGGTCTGAAACAAATTCACCAGGGAATTAATCTATTTGCATAGAACTGCTAATTAATGTAAAAACTATACCCGGATGTGGTAGCTCATGCCTGTCATCCCAGCACTTTGGGAGGCCAAGGGAGGCAGGTCACCTGAGGTCAGGAGTTTGAGACCAGCCTGGCCAACATGGTGAAACCCCATCTCTACTAAAAATACAAAAATTAGCTGAGCATGGTGGCATGTGCCTGTAATCCCAGCCACTTGGGAGGCCAAGGCAGAAGAATCACTTGAACCCAGGAGGTGGAGGTTCCAGTGAGCCGAGATCATGCCACTGCATTCCAGCCTGGACGACAGAGCAAGACTCCATCTCAAAAAGCAAACAAACGAACTATATATATACATATCTATCTATCTATACACACACACACACAATTAGACCTCATCTCATTTGCTTTACATGTTGCTTTATGTGTTGGGTGCACTGTGATGTAATGGTAGCATCAGTACAACTTAAAGTAATTAAATTAATAATTATACTTGATAGTAAGTGTACTCAACTGAGTAACTTTTAAGTGAAACCATTCATGTTTAGACATAGGGAGTGGTAAAGGAACCAACTTTTTCTATTGTTGGTTTGAGGAAGATAGTAATATAAAATTATCAATCATGGACAGTAAATGGCTGAAAGTTAGTGAATCAGATTATAAGCATCTAGCTAAGAATATAAAGATTGAGAAGTAGGTAAACATCTAAATGTTTAGTATACTAGAAATAGCCAAGACGGTAATATGCCAACAACCTGATGTACTGTAAAATGAAAAGATGAACTTTTCCTAATAGTTGCATTTTAGTAAACTGTACCGTGATGAAGGTGGAAAGGGTACTTGGGGCTCATTAGAATGAGGCACAGTATACCCCAATAGCTCTCTTTCTCAAATGCATTGGATAGGTGTCTGTCAACAAATACACCAAAACTATTTTTATAGAAACATTATTTAATAGTGACTCAACAGCTTTCAAAATACATTTTTGTATTATAGCACTGCACAAGCTATTCTTTTTTTTTTTTTTTCGAGACAGAGTCTTGCTCTGTCGCCCAAGCTGGAGTGCAGAGGTGCCATCTCAGCTCACTGCAATTTCCCCCTCCAGGGTTCAAGCGTTTCTCGTGCCTCAGCCTCCCAAGTAGCTGGGATAACAGGCACATGCCACCACACCTGGCTAATCTTTGTATTTTTAGTAGAGATGGGGTTTTGCCATGTTGGCCAGGGTGGTCTCAAACTCCTGAGCTCAGGTGATCTGCCTACCTGGGCCTCCCAAAGTGCTGGGCTTACAGGCATGAGCCACCATGCCAGGCCTGCACAAGCTATTCTTACGGTGATCTGGCCTCATTGTCTCTGCAAAGCCTGCTTTGGGGAGAGGACACTTACTTTGGGGAGTTGTATAATGTGAAAATTTTAAATAAGTAAGGAAGAAAGAGCCGTGTAAATACATGTAATAAACTTGTAGCATATGTAAAGTTTTCTTGGTCTTTATCCTACAGGAATGAGATATTTTAGTATGAATTTGCTGAATGTAAGAGTATAGACTGTTTTTTTTACTATGGTCTAATTTTAAAGGTCCAAAACAAAGTTTTAAAAAGTTTGCCCTTGTGCTAAAGTGCCAGTGTCTGTATATTATACTTGATTTGGTTGTAAACTATATTTCAAAGTAAATCCTAGTGTAATAAGTTTTAGAAGTAAAAAGGCTTCAGCTGCTGAAACACTATTTGTAGATGTGAAATGTAGTACAGGTCAATTTTTTTTTCTTTCTGTAAGCCCAAAGATGAACTACTAATGGGTCCCTCCAATCTTAAAGGTTCCCTTTGGCTTTCACCAAGTCTTACAACCTATGATACAAAGATAGTTTAGTGTATGGTGCCAGCGGTGTTTGTTTTTCATTTGGTCAAAATAAGTGCAACCCAGGGCACCACTTATGCAAAAGATGTAAACTCTTGCATAACACCTTGATAGGATGTTTCAACAACCTTAAGGGTAAGTGCTATATATAAATTAACCCAATAGCAAGTTAAAAGAAAAAAGTATGTGGGTAAATCTAAAAAGTCTGATTGTAACAAAAAGCTGGTTATTTGACACAATAAAATTCATAGATCATTAGTGAGATTAACCAAGAAGAGAAGAGAGAAGATCCAAATGAGCTCAATTAGAAATGAAACAGGAGGTATTACAGCTGATATCACAGAAATACAAAAGATTTAAAGGCTGCCTTGAACACCTGTATATGCAGAAACTAGAAAACCTAGAGGAAATGGACAAATTCCTGGAAGTATACAACCCTCCTAGATTAAATCAGGAAGAAATAGAAACTCGGAAGAGACCAATAACAAGCAGTGAGATTGAAGCAGTAATTTAAAAAATTGCCAACAACAACAAAAAAAGTCCAGGACCAGATGGATTCACAGATAAATTCTAGCAGACATTCAAAGAATCGGTACCAATCCTACAGAAACTATTTCAAAAGATAGAGACAGAGGAAATCCTCCCCAAATCATTCTGTGGAGCCAGTATCACCCTACTACCAAAACCAGGAAAGGACATAAGAAAAAAAGAAAACTACAGACCAATATCCCTGCTGAATATAGATGCAAAAATCCTCAACAAAATACTAGCGAACTGAACCCAGCAGCATATCTAAAAGATAATACATTGTGATCCAGTGGATTTCATCCCAGTGATACAGGGATGGCTTAACATATGCAAGTCAATAAATGTGAGACATCATATAAATAGAATTAAAAACAAAAACCATATGGTCATCTCAATAGATGCAGAAAAAGCATTTCATAAATCCAGTATCCCTTTATAACAAAAACCTTCAACAAAGTAGGCATAGAATGGACTTACCTGAAAGTAGTAAAAGCCATATATGACAAACCCACACGCAACATCATACTGAATGGGGGAAAGTTGAAAGCATTCCCCGAGAGAACTGGAACAAGAGAAGGATGCCCCCTCTCACCACTTCTATTCCACACAGTACTATAAATCCTGGCCAGAGCAATCAGAGAAAAGAAAGAAATGAAAGGCATCCAAACTGGAAAAGAGGAAGTAAAACTGTCGCTATTTGCCGATGATGAATGTATACTTAAGAAACCCTAAAGACTCATCCTAAAAGCCTCTAGATCTAATAAACAAATTCAATCAAGTCTCAGGATACAAAATCCATGTATACAAATCAGCAGTACTGCTATATACCAACAACGACCAAGCTGAAAATCACATCAAATCAAGAACTCAATCCATTTTACAACAGCTGCAAAAATAAAATACTTAGGAATATACTTAACCAAGGAGGAGGAAGATCTCTACAAGGAATACTACAAAACACTGCTGAAAGAAATCATAGATGACAGAAACAAATGGAAACACATCTCATGCTCACGGACGGGACATATAAATATTGTGAAAATGACCATACTGCCCAAAGCAATCTACAGATTCAATGCAATTCCCACCAAAATATCATCATTCTTCACAGAACTAGAAAAAACAATCCTAAAATTCATATGGAACCAAAAAAGAGCCTGCATAGCCAAAGCAATACTAAACAAAAAGAACAAATTTGGAGGCACCACATTACCTGATTTCAAATCATACTACAAGGCTATAGTTACCAAAACAGCATGGTACTGGTATAAAAATAGGCATGTAGGCCAGGCGCAGTGGCTCACACCTGTAATCCCAGCACTTTGGGAGGCTGAGGTGGGCAGATCACGAGGTCAGGAAATCAAGACCATCCTGGGTAACACAGTGAAACCCCATCTCTACTAAAAATACAAAAAATAAGCCGGGTGTGGTGGCAGGCACCTGTAATCCCAGCTACTGGGGAGGCTGAGGCAAGAGAATCGCTTGACCCCAGGAGGCAGAGGTTGCAGTGAGCTGAGAGTGCACCATTGCACTCCAGCCTGGGAGACAAGAGCTAGACTCCGTCTAAAAAAAAAAAAAAGAAGAAAAAAGAAAACTAGGCACATAGACCAATGGAACAGAATATAGAACCCAGAAATAAAGTCAAATACTTATGGCCAATTGATATTTGACAAAACATACAAAAACATGAATTGAGGAAAGGACACTCTATTCAATAAATGGTGCTGGGAAAACTGGCAAGCCACACGTAGAAGAATGAAACTGGATCTCCATCTCTCACCTTATACAAAAATCAACTCAAGATGGTCAAACACTTAGTGTTAGTCTGTTCTCACATTGCTATAAAGAAATACCTGAAACTGCATAATTTATAAAGAGAAGAGGTTTAATTGGCTCATGGTTCCATAGGCTTTAGAGGAAGTATGATGCTGGCATCTGCTCGGCTTCTGACGAGGCCTCAGGAAACTTTCAATCATGGCAGCAGGCAAAGGCGAAGCCCGCACAGGCATGTCTTACATGGCTGGAGCACAAAGAAGAGAGAGAGAGAGACGGTGGGGAGGTGCCACACACTAGATTCTAAACAACCAGATCTCCTGAGAACTCTATCATGACAACAGCACCAAGGGGATGGTGCTAACCCATTCATGAGAATGCCACCCACATGACTCAGTCACCCTTCATCAGCCCCCACCTCCAACACTGGGGATTACAATTCAACATGAGATTTGGTGCACACCTGGACACAGATCTAAACAACATCAGACTTAAATCTAAGACCCCAAACTATAAAAATTCTAGAAGATAACATCAGAAAAACTCTTCTGGACATTGGCTTAGGCAAAGAATTCATGACTAAGACCCCAAAAGCAAATTCAACAAAAACAAAGATTAATGGAACCTAATTAAACTAAAAAGCTCGGCACAGCAAAAGAAATAATCAGCAGAGTAAACAGAAAACCCACAGAGTGGGAGAAAATACTTGCAGACTGCATCCAACAAAGGTCTAGTATCCAGAATCTACACAGAACTCAAATCAGCAAGAAAATAATCATCATCGTCATCATCATCATCATCCTCCCATCCGAAAGTGGGCAAAGGACATGAATAAACATTTCGTGAAAGAAAACATTCGAATGGCCAACAAACATGAAAAAATGCTTAACATCACAGATCATCAGGGAAATGCAACTTAAAACCACAGTGAGATGCAACCTTACTCCTGCAAGAATGGCCATAATTAAAAAGTCAAAAAACAACAGATGTTGGCATGGATGTGGTGAAAAGGGAACACTTTTACACTGCTGGTGGGAACGTAAATTAGTACAACCACTGTGGAAAACAGTGTGGAGATTCCTTAAAGAATTAAATGTAGAACTACCATTTGATTTGGCAATCCCACTGCTGGGTATCTACTCAAAGGAAAACAAGTCATTATGTGAAAAAGACACATGCACACGCAGTACAATTCACAACCGCAAAGACATGGAACCAACCTAAGTGCCCATCAACCAATGAATAGATAAAGAAAATGTGGTACATATACACCATGGAATACTACTCAGCCCTAAAAAGGAATGAAATAATGTCTTTTGCAACCACTTGGATGGAGCTGGAGGCCATTGTTCTAAGTGAAGTAACTCAGGGATGGGAAACCAAATATTGTGTGTTTTCACTTATAAGTAGGAGCTAAACTATGAGGATGCAAAGGCACAGAATGGTATAATGGACTTTTGACTCAGTGGGGAAGGTGGGGAGGGGGCAAGGGATAAAAGACTACACACTGGGTACAGTGTACACTGCTTGGGAGACGGGTGCACTAAAATCTCAGAAACCACCACTAAAGAACTTATTCATGTAACCAAAACCACCTATACCCCCAAAACCATCAAAATTTTTTTAAAAAATAAATTCTGATTGTTAATGCCCTAGTTTCTCATTTGGCACATTTTTGATGTTTATGAGCAGACACCTAAGTTGTATTTCTCCAAATAAATTCAGATGAAATAATATTGCCCAAGTTAAATACTGATATCTGGCCGGGCGTGGTGGCTCAAGCCTGTAATTCCAGCACTTTTGGGAGGCCGAGACGGGCGGATCACGAGGTCAGGAGATCGAGACCATCCTGGCTAACACGGTGAAACCCCGTCTCTACTAAAAATACAAAAAACTAGCCGGGCGAGGTGACGGGCGCCTGTAGTCCCAGCTACTCGGGAGGCTGAGGCAGGAGAATGGCGTAAACCCAGGAGGCGGAACTTGCAGTGAGCTGAGATCCGGCCACTGCACTCCAGCCTGGGCGACAGAGCGAGACTCCGTCTCAAAAATAAATAAATAAATAAATAAATAAATAAATAAATAAATACTGATATCCTAAAGATAAGTTTCCATAGCACTTAATGTGCAGA
This sequence comes from Theropithecus gelada, assembly GCF_003255815.1. Classification (NCBI taxonomy): domain Eukaryota; kingdom Metazoa; phylum Chordata; class Mammalia; order Primates; family Cercopithecidae; genus Theropithecus; species Theropithecus gelada. The sequence continues at coordinate 101,206,250 of NC_037683.1, forward strand.
ATATAAATTAGAAGCATAAAATTAGAAAAATAAAAATTTCTCCCTTCCTTTCAAAAAACGTGTTAAAATTTAATTGTACCAAGACCTTTAGCAGCAGATTCAGTAATAAAAGTCATTGAGATTTAGGAAAATATTTGAAATACCGAAATGTAATTTAATCTGTATTAACTAGTTTCCTAAATATAAAAGCATCTCAGATAATCAAAGTTTAATATTTATTCAAGAAATGAAAGACAGTGATTACTGTAAATATGTATGGGGATTTTTTGTAATTTTACTTTGAGGCTAGTTTTTCTTTTGATTTTACAGGTCTCTTAAAACATACATACACACACACACACGGACACACATGGACACAGACAAGCACAAACACTTGCACATTTGCACACACTTGCACATTCATGTGACATGTGCACACATACGGACATGCACAGACATGCACGTGTGTGCACATGCCCGGCAGTGTGAAGGTGACAGATTATTTCAACATCTCTTCTATTAAGACAAGACCAACTGTTATGCCAATCCAGGAATTCATGGGACAATTTCTAAAGGCAAAAATTTAGGCTGGCACAGTGGCTCATGCCTGTGGTCCCAACACTTTAGGAGTTGAAGTGGGAGGACTGCTTGAGGCCAGGAATTTGAGACCAGCCTGGGCAACACAGCGTGACCTCTTCTCTATAAAACAAATCAGCTGGGTGTGGTGGCGCCCACCTGTAGTCACAGTTACTCAGGAGGCTGAGATGTGAAGATCACTTGAGCCCAGGAGTCAGAGAGGCTGTAGTGTGCTATGATCACACCATTCCGCTCCAGCCTGGGTGACAGAGAGACACCCTATCTCAAAAAATTTTTTTTAACAATTAGCATTTTTAGATTTTGGGGAGTTCCTTTCAAAATTCAAAATTTTAAGTAATAATACACTTATCGAGCTTCTGTATTTATCAACCTCGATTTCTTTTGCAGTGGCTTTCCATTATGAAAGATGAAGGTTTAGCTGATTAAGGCTACTTATCTTCTTCCTCCTAATTTGTTGTGCTTATATTATTATAGTCAGTTTTCCTATAGGTTAACTAGGTTTAATATGCTTGAACTTGAATTTCTTGTTCTGTAAACTTAGACTGTATAAACTTCCACACCACGATGTGAATGAGGGTCTTAGTCCCCCTACCCTTCCCTCTTTTCCCCCAGCTTCTGTATCCTACGTTCTTCCAGTTAGACACGTATTTATTTTTTTTTACTGATATATATTTTTTCATTTTTAACAGCTGGTATTTTTTACATGCTACTAATTTCACCCATTGTCAGTAAATCTGTAGAGTTGTGTAACCATCACTGCAATATAGTTTTAGAATATTTCCATCAGTCCAGTATACTTTTATTTCTCTATTGTCAAAGTAAATATCATTTAATCCAGTCCTGTAACCATATTTGAGTTTTCCAGGTTTCATCTATAAATTGATTGAATACATAACACCAGAGTCCTATTAATACACTATCTTGAAACATGTCCAGAGCAAAACGAAAGGCACAGAATTAATCAGAAAACATTCTATTGAAAGTATCGATCAATAGAGTGAAATTAGACTTCAACAGCTGCAGCCTGTTACCGCCTAAGGATAGGCTGTATGAGGACTCACGAGGACCTGTTGTTGAGGTTAGGACGAAATGTTTGGCTAAATTCCCTTGAGAACACCACGATGTCCTGGGATGGAAAGCCAGGCTCCGGTCATTGCCCACTCCCCGCCTTCCCTCCCACCTCCCGCCCTTATGATCCCATCAATCGCTCTTTTTTGGCAGGGTCGAGTGGTGTCAAAGCAGATGGCTGCTCGGTGCCTACGTAGCCGTATTTTTGTGAGCGGAGCTGCTTTTGTGAGCGCTGCCTCCCTGCAGCATCTCTGCACTCACGCGTGGAGTCGCCGAGAAGCTGCCCGGCCGCTCCAGCAGCCTCCACGCCTACAGGGCTGCGTGCCCGGGATCGCAGCGCCTTCGCGTCTCCTTCCCGCCTCCCTCTGCCCTCCCGCCAGCGAGCGCGTGGCGCCCCGGAGGTGCGAGGGTGACCAGGGTGCACCCCTCTACTCCTAAGCCAACCTAGGAGGAGACTTCCAGTTTCTGCCGCAGCATTTCCAGCCCCGCGAGCCCTTGCAGCTCCTCACCGTGGCTCAGCAGCCAGCCCAGCGCATCCTCTTCCGGGGCTAGCGCGCACTCCCTCGGCTCTGCTCGCCGTCCCTTGTCTTTGTGCCCCTTGCAGACGCTCTCACTCCATCCTCCCTTCTTTTCCTCTGCCGGGGGTGGGGGCTCGCTATGCAGCCCCCTGTGCTCAGTCTGACCCCTCAGCCTGCCGTACCCGCAGGCTCTGCGGAAGGAACCCGGGCCCCAGCCCTTGCCCTCCCCCGCAACCACCACGTCCCTCCTCCCGCCTGGAGCTTCCAGGGCCCTGCCGCGGGCCCCTGCATCTCCCGCCAGGCCGTCTCTCTCAGCCTCCGTCTCCTGCAGCCCAGCTCCGCCTCATTCTCCATTCCTCGCCCAGAACCCTGGACATTCTGTCCGCGGTCGCCGCCTGCGGTTCCTCCCCATCAGGCAGGCAGACGCCAGGCTCCGCCAGGTCACAGTACTGCTCTTGCCGAGCCCCGAAGGCCTCCACCTGGTTGACCTTGGCAGCCAGCCCGGGCCTCCTCGGTCCTGACTCTGGGGCCGCTGCCTCCCGCCAGCGCTGTCTTCGCGTGGTTTCAGGGCCCGCACCGCCTTTGCTGGTACAGCCTCATGGCCCGAGGCCTCCAGATCCCAGGATCTCCCCCTGTACACCGGCCCCTGCACAGGCCTCCCGTGTCAGCTCGGGGCACCTCTATCCTTGCACTTGCTCAGACCTCCAATGACCTCTGAGTCCTCTCTCTCCTCCTGTTTTCACATCCCACCCTCCAGCGTCCTCCCCTCTCAGATTGGATCTAGATTCCAACCCCCTCTCATCCCCCACGGTGCTACCTGCCAGTGCCCTCCGCCTCTAGGGTGTCCTTGCTTCCCCTCCTGGGCCTGGCTGGGATCCTTGTAATGTGGTGTGTGTGCTCCCGACGGCTGGCTTCCATCTAGGAAAAGGCCAACATCAGGAAGCTGCCTAGGAGGCCGCCTGGCCCACGACCTTTCTAACCCATGTCCACCTACTGCCATCCCCCACATGGTGATCATGGCCCCTCCTCCCCCGACCCTTCAAACCTGCCTCCAGTTCCTCCCCAGGGCCTTTGCCCCAATTAGTCCCTGTCTTAGCTCAGGGTGCCACAACAGAATCCAGACAGGGCAGCTTAAACAACAGAAATGCATTTCTCACAGCTCTGGAGGCTGGAAGTCCAAGATCAAGGTGCCTACAGATTCCACGGCTGGTGAGGCGTCTCTCCTTGGCTTGCAGATGGCCTCCTTCTGGCTGTGTCCTCTCATGGGAGAGGGGAGGAGGAGGGGGAGAGGGAGAGGGAGAGAAGGAGCAGATAAGGGGAGGTATTCCTGGTATTTCTTCCTGTTCCTATAAGGCCACAGTTCTATTGGATCAGGGCCCACCCTATGACCTCACATAACCTTTATTACCTCCTTATAGGTTCTGTTTCCAAATGCAGTCACACTAGGGGTTAGAGCTTCAACATAAGAATTTTNAGGTTCTGTTTCCAAATGCAGTCACACTAGGGGTTAGAGCTTCAACATAAGAATTTTAGGTTCTGCCTCCAAATGCAGTCACACTGGAGGTTAGAGCTTCGACATACGAATTTGGGGAGGACAAAGTTCAGTCCATAACGTTCCCTCTGCCCAGGTGGCTCTCCTTTGAATATCTGCAAGGCTGACCTGTTCACCCCTTGAACCTAGGCCTTGCATTGCTGGAGTCCTCTTTACTGAAACCACCTGGAGTTGGGGAAGTAGCCATCATGGAGGAAAAATTGGGCTGCAATTGTCAATGGATGCTAGGTGGTATAAAACAGAGGTAAAACCACCAGCAACAGAACAAAAAGCCCAGGTGGCCACAAGTTCAGTCGACATTTGTAGCAAGAGATGGACATTGGTGCATCCACCCGACGCCACATTTCCAAGGATGCTGCATTCCCAAGTGAGCTGCCAGACCAAAATACAGACGGTGCTGATTTAAGCATCCGTGATGAAGCGGTGAGCAGATACACGTGGCGAGAAGGAGGAACGTTAAGGAGCTTTGAGAGGAAGACTTCTGCAGGCAGCTGTGTGCTGTGAGCCCCTCCTCCTGCCTTGTCAAGCAAGAACTTGGGTAGGGGGAGCTTATCTTCTTGCCTCAGGCTTGGTGAAGTTCAGCTCAACTGAACCTCTGGGGTTTGGAGGATGCAATCATTGTGGGATGACTCCTGCCCAGGGAAACACACAGGGCAGAACAGATGGGCTGGCAAACTGCTCCTTGGTGGGAAGGTGTGTGGGGAGGTGTTTCTAGGCACCAGTATGAGCCAACTTACTTCTGGATCCCTGTGAATGACATTTCTGTTTTCCCTTTGCTTCATCCCTCCACGTGCTCTAACCCAGGGGACCAGGGAGCACTGTTGGCAGGTGATCAGAGAAGGAACCAGAAAGAGAAAAGGACCGCATGAGGCCTTTCCAAAATCACTGTTTTGGAGAATGATGTATGTACAAGTTGCACGTATTTTAAGTGTGCAGTTGCTAAGTTTCGACGCATACTCAGGTAATCACCACCACGGAGGAGATTCAGAATGTTGCCATTGCCCCAGAAAGCTCCCTGGTCCTCTGCAGTCGTACAGGACACCCCAGGCCCCCACATGCTGTTACTAAGGTGTGCAAAATGCCATTGCCGCCCTCTAATTTCACTGTGCTGTCTTTGTTTTACTTTATCCGGGTCAAAAAAACCTTGGGGCTGGTTTTTTTTTTTTTTTTTCGAGACAGAGTCTCACTGTGTCACTCAGGCTGGAGTGTGGTGGTGCGATCTAGGCTCACTGCAACCTCCACCTCCCTGGTTCAAGCAATTTCCCTGCCTCAGCCTCCCAAGTAGCTGGGATTGCAGGCACATGCCACCACGTCCAGCTACTTTTATTGTATTTTTAATAGAGATGGGGTTTCACCATGTTGGCCAGACTGGTCTCGAACTCCTGACCTCAGGCAATCCACCCACCTTGGCTTCTCAAAGTGCTGGGATTACAGGCATGAGCCACCGCGCCCAGCCCAGGACTCTGTATCTTAACCTCCAAAGGTTGGAAGCTGGCGATAAGCAGATTTGGGTTTGTACAATCACCCTGCTTGCAGGGCGGAGAATAGATGGTGGCTGAGCAGTGCATAAGGGCATGTGCAGGGTGAGCAGGGGGAGGGTATCAAGGTGGTCCAGGTGGGGGAGGATGGTTTGGAACAGGGTAGTGGTGGCGAAGAAAAGAAGCAGGCCCAGAGGTGTTCAGGAGGTCAAATGAAGAGCATGTATGAGACACGTGGCAGTTTTTAAAAATGGCCACAAATTCTTTGCAGCCCCTCCCATCAGGTGGGGAGTGGGGGGGTGTGTTCCCACCCTTTTAATTTGGGCAGGCTGCTCTTATCAACAGAATATGGCAGAGGTGACCCTATGTGTGATACTATGATTTTATATATATATACACACACACACACACGTACACATGTAAGTCCTAAACCTATATATATACACACACAGATATATACATACACACATACACACACACATACATGTGTATATGTGTGTGTGTGTGTGTCCACAGTTTCTGGCTTGTATTAATAACTCCCATAACCGTTGTTACAGTGTTTTGTTATAATGTTGGGACACTTTGGGCCTCAGAGGCAGGCCTCAGGAAACAGAACCTCTCTCAGCCCTTCTCCTGCCCGTCTTTCATCTGTCCAAGGCAGGACTTCATCTGGTTGTGGTCAAAAGACTCGCAGTCCACAGAGGGCCCAGCTCCCGACCCTAGAGGAAGGAAGGCTACATAGAGAGACCGAGAGAAGTCTGAACAGACAGCAGGCCTTGCCAGGTTTAGATCATGTGCTTTTTGTCCAATCACATTTCTACATGGTTGTCAATCATCCTAGGAAATGAGTCCTCCATAAAAACCCAAAAGGACAGAGTTTGGAGATCTTACCTCCAGCTTGCTGAACACGTGGAGGCTGACAGGAAGGTAAGCAAGAGCCCATCCACATGCCGGAAGGGTGGCGCACCCCAACTCCACAGGGACGGAAGCTCCTGCACTAGGGGCCCTTCCAGACCTGCCTGTGTATCCCTTCATCTGGGTGTTCATTTGTATCCTTTAACATATCTTCATAATAAGGCTGGGCACGGTGACTCATGCCTGTAATCCCAGCACTTTGGGAGGCAGAGGTGGGTGGATCACCTGAGGTCAGGGGTTTGAGATCAGCCTGACCAACATGGAGAAACCGTCTCTACTAAAAATACAAAATTAGCCAAGGGTAGTGGCACATGCCTGTAATCCCAGCTACTTGGGAGGCTGAGGCAGGAGAATCGCTTGAACCCGGGAGGCAGAGGTTGTGGTGAGCCGAGATCGCGCCATTGCACTCCAGCCTGGACAACAAGAGCGAAACTCCATCTCAAAAAAATCAAATAAAATATCTTCATAATAAACAGGTAAATACAAGTAAGCGTTTCCCTAAGTTCCATGAGCTGCTGCAGCAAATTAATGAAAACCAAAGAGGGAATTATGGGAGCCTCACTGTGAAGCCCGTCAGTCTGAAGTTCCAGAGGCCTGGACTTGCAATTGAGGGGAAGGAGGAGAGGGGGCTTGCGGGATTGAGCCCTCAACCTGTGGGATCTGACGCTATCTCCAGGTAGATAATCTTGGAATTGAATTAGAGGACGCCCAGCTGGTGTCTGCTTCTTGGCATGTAGGGAAAAAAAAAACCCTTCATTTGGTCACAGAAGTCTGCTGTGTTGATTGGTGGTGTGTTGGTGTGAGAGAAGAAAAAAATTAGTTTGTTTTTTCCCAAACACTATGAAATTTCTGATTCTGGACCATAGAAGACCATGCAACTGCTGCCTTCATCATCAGACACTCTCACAGCCTCGGGTCCCTTTGTAAGAATCCACATCCACCTGAGGCAGCCATGCTGGCAGGAAGCCCAAGCTTCACAGAGAAGCCACACATCAGAGCTCCAGTCCTAGATGAGTTCAGCCTTCAAGTCAGACCTTCACTCACTTCCTCAAGTGAGTAAAGAAGCCTCTGGTGATTCCAGCCCCTGCCATTGGAGTCCTCTTCGCTGTGATCCCAGACACTGTGGGGCAGACAAGCTGTCCTTTCAGGGCCTGTTCAAAGTCCTGACCTCAGAATCTAGATGGCATTGTTAATGTAAAAGGAAGAAGCTGAGGCAGAATTAAAACCGACAGTTTATTTGGGCCATGGTTGAGGGCTGTGCCCAGGACACACTTCCCAGATTGCCTTGGAGAGTGTTCTGGGGAACAAAGGGGAGGCTCTGGTTTTCAAAGAAAAAAGGATGAATCAGGAGAGGGGATATTACAAAAGCTGTTTGTCAAGAATTCTCTCTGGCTTACAAAAGTAACATTGGTTAGTAATTAGCTACACATTGTTGAACCAACCACAGGATGTACGGCTTCTTTTTTTTTTTTGAGATGGAGCTCTGTCACCAGGCTGGAGTGCAGTGGCGCGATCTTGGCTCAGTGCAATCTCTGCCTCTCAGGTTCAAGCAATTCCCCTGGCTCAGCTTCCCGAGTAGCTGGGACTACAGGCACACACCACCACCCCCTGCTAATTTTTTGTATTTTCGTAGAGACGGGGGTTTCACTATGTTGGCCAGGATGGTTTCCATCTCCTGACCTCGTGATCCGCCCACTTTGGCCTCCCAAAGTGCTGGGATTACAGGCGTGAGCCACCGCGCCTGGCCGAATGTATGGCATTTTGTGGCTACTTGGTGTCAGTTAGTTTAGAGTCCGCCTAGTAAGGGGCTTCAAAACGTAACTATTTACCTCAAAGGGGAGACATATGACTGCTATTTCATTCCAACACTTCTCTGGGCCTGATAATTTAAAGGGGCTCATATTCCTCAGATAAAAAGTTTGTTTTCTTCTTTTCTTCTTTCAGCATAATAAAATGGATGTTGTTTTACACCACTGATTTTTTTTTTAACTTTTAGTTTATTTACTTTTTAGGGATGGGGTCCTGCTCAATCACCTGGTCTGGAGAGCAGTGGCACAATCACAGCTGACTGCAGCCCCAAACTCTTGGGCTCAAGAGATCCTCCCACCTCAGCCTCCAAGTAGCTGGGACTACAGGCACCTGTCATCTCAACCAGTATATATATATTTATATTTTTTGCAGCGGGGACAAAGATAAAGATACGGGAGGTGTTGGGGTGAGTTGCAGAGAAGATGGCAATAAGTTTTATGATCTCGTTTCCTGTCAGTTAAAATGGTTTTCATGAAGGAGGTAAGATGTCAAGAATGACGTGTGAGACATTGGGAGCTCCTTTCTCGCTGGCAGTCAATTGGAGCAGGGATTGGAATGTGAGTGGACTAACCCTCCTGAGTGGTGATGACATGCCCGGGAAGGGGTCCTGATCCAGAGCCCGAGAGAGGGTTCTTGGATCTCATGCAAGAAAGAATTTGGGGCGAATCCATAAAGTGAAAGCAAGTTTATTAAGGAAGTAAAGGAATGAAAGAACCATGACTCCATAGGCAGAGCAGCCCCAAAGGCTGCTGGTTGGCTATTTTTATGGTTATTTCTTGATTATGTGCTAAACAAGGGGTGACTTATTCCTGAGATTTTGGGGAAAAGGGGTGGGCAATTCCTGGAACTGGAAGTTCCTCCCCTTTTTAGACCATATAGGGTAACTTCCAGACATTGCCATGGCATTTGTAAACTGGTGCTGGTGGGAGTGTCTTTTAGCATGCTAACATATTATTATTATTAGCATGTAATGAGCAGTGAGGACGATCAAAGGTCACTTTCATCACCACCTTGGTTTTGGTAGGATTTGGCCAGCTTCTTTAGCACAACCTTTTATCAGCAAGGTCTTTGTGCTCTGTATCTTGTGCTGACCTCCTCTCTCTCCTGTAACTTAGAATGCCTAACCTCCTGGGAATGCAGCCCAGGGGATCTCAGCCTTATTTTACCCAGCCCTACTCAAGATGGATTTGTTCTGGTTCAAATGCCTCTGACAATTAAAGGGCAGATGGGGGCTGGAGGAGACCAAACCCCAGCAGCTGGGGTGTCCGAGGCCATTGGCTGTCGTCCCACGGAGCACTGGGTGGAAGTTGAGTCTGTCCTGGAGAGTACAATAGCGTATCTAGATCATAAAGTGCTTTGAGTTCAGGATGAGGAAAAAGAGCCTTATGAAAAACGAGAGGACTTAATTATTTTTCTGGACTATTTGTCCTTCATCTGTCTTTCTACATAAAGACAAATTCCAAAGAATATTCATTGATTTAAATAATTTTCTAGTGGGAGATTCAGATTTAGTTTCTAGAGGAATGAAAGGTACATGCCTGAAAGGACTTTTCTCTCGTTAAAAAGTGTGATTAGGGGATTACCCAGAACACTCTGCGTTGCGTTTCCCTGTGGCTTTCATTACAGCTGCTCCTTCCTCAGCAGGTTCCATAATTATACAAATGTCTTAGCCTTTCAAGTGTTTCATTATTCATTTGTTACTCACCAAGATCACCTAAGGCCTATTCAGCTGCAGAGATGGCTCGCTCAATTCACTGGCTGTGGGTTTAATTTTTGATTTGGGTCTTTTATGTTTCATAGGAAAGATGAAAATGAAAGATAGCATTTTATGCTTGTAGACTTAGCTTTTATTCTTTATAGTCTTTATATGTGATCCTGCAGACTGTTCGGTGCTTGATTCTAGTTGTACTTGCTTGCAAATGATAGGCCCCGTCATTGTAAGCAATTTTGTCCACTTGAAATATCTCATTTACTGTCATTCCTTCATGTAAGCAACAGTCTCTCCTGCATCGTTTGGGTCTCATGGCCGTGGTACCATCTGCTTCTATTTAATCATTCTGTAATAAAATGTTCAGTGAAACCCATTTCAGAATCCCAATTTCCAATAACAAATGTTATTATTTATTTGTTTATTTATTTATTTATTTATTTATTTATTTATTGAGATGGAGTTTTGCTTTTGTTTCCCAGGCTGGAGTGCAATGGCACAATCTCGGCTCACCACAACCTCCACCTCCAGGGTTCAAGCAATTCTCCTGCCTCAGCCTCCTGAGTAGCTGGCATTACAGGCATGCGCCACCACACCTGGCTAATTTTGTATTTTTAGTAGAGACAGGGTTTCTACATGTTGGTCCGACTGGTCTCGAACTCCCAACCTCAGGTGATCCTCCCACGTCAGCCTCCCGAAGTGCTGAGATTACAGGCGTGAGCCACTACCCCTGGCCAACACATGTTATTTACATATAACTTCTAAAAAAAATTATACAGTGCTTCTCAGCGGTATGTATATGGGGAAATGATTCAGTCATGTGAAATGGAAAAAAGAGATAAATCCTTTTGTCAAACAACAAGAAGCTAACATCTTTTCAGTGGTTAATTATTCATTTGGCTGTTTGATTGTCATTTAGAAGAGTTCAGAAATACAAATACCTATGGGGTCAAGCAAATATAAATGTGTGTTGTGCTGGGATATATAAAACAAGAATGAAGAGAAACACACTTATAATCACACCATATTTTTAGAAAATTAATCTTTTATTTAGAGAAAATTGTATACTCGCTTGCAGTTTTAAGAAATAATACAGAGAGATGGCCGGGCGTGGTGGCTAACACCTGTAATCCCAGCACTTTGGGAGGCCAAGGTGGGTGGATCACGAGGTCAGGAGGTCGAGACCATCCTGGCTAACACGGTGAAACCCTGTCTCTACTAAAATATGAAAAATTAGGCAGGGGTGGTGGCGGGCGCCTGTAGTCCCAGCTACTTCGGAGGCTGAGGCAGGAGAATGGCATGAACCTGGGAGGCGGAGATTGCAATAAGCCGAGATCGCGCCACCGCACTCTAGCCTAGGAGACAGAGCGAGACTCCGTCTCAAAAAATAATAATAATAATAATACAGAGAGATCCCGAGTATCCTTCACTGAGTTTCTCCCAATGGTAACATCTTGTAAAACAAGTATCATGGTAGGATCTTGATGCTGGCATAGTCAAGATACAGAACATTTCCAGCACTCCAGGGATCCCTCATGTTAACCCTTTTTGGCCCCTGACTTTCCCATCCCAACCCTAAACCTGGGCAATCAGTAATCTTCACTAGATTATTCCCCATTCTATAATTTTGTGATTTCCTTTTTTCTTTCTTAATTTTGGAATTTTGAGAATGATATATAAACAATCCTATAGTAAATTACCTTCGGCTTTTTTTTTTTTACACTCAGTATAACTGGCTTGTGATTCATACAAGTTGTTGCATGAGTAGTTTGTTGATTGCTGAGAAGTATTCCATGATATGGATGGACAAGAGCTTGTTTAACCATTCAGAAAAACCTCTGGTTTGCTTCTAGTTTTTGGTTGTCACAAATAAAGCTGCTCTGAGCATTCACATATAGACTGTTTCTTTTTTTGAGACAGAGTCTCGCTCTGGTGCCCTGGCCAGAGTACAGTGGCATGATCTCGGCTCACTGCAACCTCTGCCTCCCAGGTTCAAGTGATTCTCCTGCCTTAGATCCCCGAGTAGGCAGGATTACAGGCTCCCACCACCACACCCAGCTAATTTTTGTATTTTTATTAGAGACGGGGGTTTCACCATGTTGGGCAGTCTGGTCTTGAACTCCTAATCCCAAGTGATTTACCCATCTTGGCCTCCCAAGTGCTGGGATTACAGGTGTGAGCCACCGGACTCAGCCACATGTAGGTTTTTGTAGGAACATAAATCTTCATGTTTCTGGGATAAATACCCCAGAGTTTATTTGCTTATTTGTAGATTAGTTGCATGCTCAGTTTTGTGAGAAACTGTCAAAAAACTTGGCTGAAACTATCCTGAGTGGCTGTCCCACTTTGCCTTCCCACCAGCAGTGCATGAGTGATCTGTTTTCCCAGCGTCTTCACTGGTATTTGGTGCTGCCACTGTTTTGTATTTCAGTCATTCTGTTAGGAGTGCAGTGATATCTCATTTTGCTTACTTTACATTTCCCTAATGGCTAATGGTGCTGAGAGTCTTTTCCTGTGCCTGTCTGCCATCTGTAGATCTTTGAAATGTTAGCTCATGGCATTTCTCATATTCTGGTTACTCCATCTTTTAAAACAAGGAACCGAAGAGGGTGGCACTTTGTGGTTTGTGAAGAGACTGCCACATAGATGACCATCTCACAGTGACTAAAAGCCACTAAAGCTTTTCTCTTTGAAGAGTTTTACCATGGCCTAGTGAATTGCCAATGCACTCAATTTAGTAATCACTGACATGCGCCCAGAGACAAAAGCAGTCCTTGTCTTCTGTTGGTTGATGAACTCTGAAATCTAGGGTCAGGATCTCTCATAGCAAAGAAACAGAAAACACATTTGCTTCTATCCAGCTCTGCCCATGCCCTTCTTTCTGTAATGAGGCAGGGAGACCCCTGGGAGCTGTGAGAGGCAGAAGGAGATGAGGGAGCACATAGGCTCCAAATCCCTTCTCTTCCTTTTTCACACTTAAATTTTCACTTATTTTTTTCTTTTTTCTTTCTTTTTTTTTTTTCTCTCCCCATTTCTTGAAAGTTTTGCTTCAATCCAGAGTGGTTACACAAGTAAGAATTCCCTGGTTTGGACTCCAAATCTGTATCTTCAGCAGGCATCCCAGGCCATTCTTATCTTCTGCTAAGCTTGGGAAACAGTGCCTCATTCTGCTGTTTCTGAGTATCGATCTCTGCTCTATAATAAGGTAGGTTCTTTGGGAGATGGGCTCTCAGGCCTCTGAAGTGTCCATCAGTGCCATTTAGTGCACACATTGTGGCCCAGTGTCCCAAGGTTAATGCCTGTGACCGTGTCTATCAGCTCCTCTGTTAAAGTGTACCGTTGGGATGTTCACGAACATTCTCAGAAGAGAGGTAGGAACAATTCTTTTCCAATCGCACGTCTCTGACTTGTCTGACTCATCTCAGAGTTAAACTTTCTGCTTCCTTCCTCCTAACCAGGTTATGCACATAATAAACTTTGTTAATTTAGAAATGTTAAATAACATGCCTGAAATAATTTGTGTGAGATATTCCCACAAATCTTTCTGCCCTGTGCCTTAGAAATAGATTCTCAAAAGAAAGGTGAATGGTCGCTTGAAGTTCTAACCAGCTGAATGCACTAGCATAACCTGTTCATGCTCTGATGGGTCAGTTCTCATCATAGTCAATTCTCATCACTTATTTGTTTGTTTGTTTGTTTTTGAGACAGAGTCATGCTCTGTTGCCCAGGCTGGAGTGCAATGGCACGATTTCAGCTCACTGTAACCTCCACTACCCGGGTTCCAGTGATTCTCATGCCTCAGCCTCCTGAGTAGCTGGTTTTACAGGCGTGCACCACTGCACTTGGGCTAATTTCTTGTATTTTTAGTAGAAACTGGGGTTTTACTATGTTGGCCAGGCTGATCTTGAACTCCTGACATCAAGTGATCCGCTCACCTCGGCCTCCCAAAATGCTGGGATTACAGGTGTGAGCCACTGCGCTCAGCCATCATAGGCAGTTTTAATGTCTGCACTGAAGGGCCTGAGACAACAGCGATTTCACCCCCACCTCATGTTTTCCCAGCAGGGCCTGGAGAAGGGCCCTGTTGGTGGCAGGCACAGCCAAGGACCCAGCTTTCCTGTTTCTAAACTGTGAGAAATTTTGAATTGCTTCCTCCCTCTCTCAGTTGGCACACAACAATTCAGATAAGAGCTCCCTAGAATACAGAACCCAAACAAGCCACAAGCGCTTGTCCAAATTGCTGTGTGCCGTGGTCGGACAAGAACCCTGGGTTGAAAAGGACTTTTGCAGACAGTCCTCCAGAGTAAGTGTCCTCCTGTCCAGGTGCCTGTTCTCATGGCTCAAGGGGAAGGGACGAAGCATTCAACAGTCTTGTTTCTGGATGGGGACTGGGAATTTCCCCTCTATATCCCATGTCACTCAAACTATATGCGACGTGCTTCAAGCTGTCTTTCTCTGCCAGCAGCAGGTCCCCTCTCATCGTGGGAGTCTGCACGAAGGAGGGGACACACTGTGTAGTGACTGAAAATACGGGTAAGAAAAGATGACTGTGCAGGGACAGGACTGGGGTCACAGGCTCCTTGAGAAGCATCAAGCTTCTACTTTAGTAAAAAGCATTAAGGGTAAGTCAGTGGAAAACCAGGAATCCTAAACCGCTTTGCCTGCCTGCCAGCAGCCCTCACCTGCTGTGGGGCGTTGGGTCAGGGAGCAGCGTCGAGACTTCAGAAGCCCATCGTGAAAATTCAGAGTGTCTTCGTTCCCTCCTTGCCTGCATTTAAAACCAATCTATCCCCATCAAAATGGTGTTCAGAGCCTCCCATAGACCAGGAGGAATGCTCAGGCTATCCACATTATCTTAGGCCTGTGAGGGTTGATCATCCCAATTGGGTCATTCTTGTTCTACCCAACTAAAGCAGAGAAAAGAAGCAAGAAGCCGGGGGGTTGTGGGGTGGTGTGGGTCGGGGAGGGCGGTGGGAAAAGCGCTCAGGGACCAAAACATTGCTCCAAGGGTGTCATCCTTTGCAAGTCTCGCTGCTGGAACTGCTTGTTGAAATCTGAAACCAGTTTTATCTCTAGCTTCTGAGATAACTTGCTGCAGTTCTAGGACTAATTTTTCCCATTGCCATTGCTCAACAATCAGAGCTTGCCAGCTCCCCAGAGCTTCCCAGTGCCAATGAACTTTCTCAAAGAGCAATACGTAACCTTGCGGAGCTTACCAGAGGCCACCTGTTCTGTGTGTAGGCCCCGAATTGCGAGTCTGTCTTCCCAAATGAAACATTACATTTAGATATTTGGGTCTATATATTTATTTTGACTGTGACACGCTCTACGTATTTTACATTTTTACTATTCCACATCAATTCCTCTGTTTGTTTAAATATATTTTTTAAAAAATTGGCCAGGCATGGTGGCTCACGCCTGTCATCCCAGCACTTTGGGAGGTCAAGGTGGGTGGATCACAAGGTCAGGAGATCAAGACCATCCTGGCTAACACGGTGAAACCCCATATCTACAAGTACAAAAAATTAGCTGGGCGAGGTGGCGGGCGCCTGTAGTCCCAGCTACTTGGGAGGCTGAGGCAGGAGAATGGCGTGAACCCGGGAGGTAGAGCTTGCAGTGAGCCGAGATCATACCACTGCATTCCAGCCTGGGGGACAGAGCGAGACTCTGTCTCAAATAAATAAATAAATAAATAAATATAAAAAACTCAAACCTTTGGCTGGGTGTGGTGGCTCACACCTGTATTCCCAGCACCTTGGGAGGCTGAGGCAGGTGGATCACTTGAGGTCAGGAGTTTGAGAACAGCCTGGCCAACATGTGAAACCCCGTCTCTACTAAAAATGCAAAAATTATCTGGGCGTGGTGGCGGGCACCTGTAAGCCCAGTTACTCGGGAGACTGAGGCAGGAGAATCACTTGAACCCGGGAGGTGGAGGTTGCACTGAGCCAATATCACACCATTGCACTCCATCCTGGGCAACAAAGAGCAAGACTCTGGCTAAAAAACAGACAAACAGACAAACCCAAACCCTTTAAAACAATCCAAGAAATAAATCAGCAGTGTGATATAAAAATGAGTCACTAATTCAAAATGGAATCCTCCTGAGATAATGCCTGCTTAGAAGAGTGCCCAGGGTATATCAGGCACCAAGGGCTTACCAGTCATGGGGACTGTTAGGTTTCCAGATTATGAGGATGCCCATTGTAATTTTCACATTTTCGACAAGAGGTGTTCATGTGAACCTCACCTCACCCTGTGCAAACCTTGTTTAGCTATCAGCCAAGTAGGCAATCATAACTCCATTAATATGATATGAATGCAAACCTTTCCATTTGAGTTACCATTTTGATTCTTCTGTCTAGTTTTTCTGCGTTAAACATATTATAAATATGAGCCTGTTTTCTAAATCTCAAAGCGTATCTAAAATTCTCATTTCTTCGAAGGGTATGAAATTCTAATCAGTTTTGGGAATTCGCTCATGTTGTCATTTATTTGACAAATACCTTCTCTGGAAAAACCACTTTGTGTAGTTCTGATTTCTCTCTCTCTTTTCTAAATGCCTTTGATACATTTAAGCATATTTTTATAGTCAGCCGTATCAAATAGTAAGCAAGGAATGAATTAAAAACGCACACATACTTTATTCTCTCAATCACAGGTCAGCAAAATTTTTCCATGAAGGGCCAGATAGTAAATATTTTAAGCTTTGCAAACCTCTATCACAACTACTTAACCTTGTTATTACAGTGGGAAAACAGTCCTAGACCAGTCCTGAATGAACGAGCATGGCTGTGTTCCAATAAAACTTTATTTTGGACATTTATTAGAGTCACTAAAACTTGAACTTCACATACTTTTCACATGTCACTAAATATTCTTCTTCCCCCCACCCTCCCGCCCCCCAGGCATTAAAAAATGTAAAAAAAAACTATTTCTAGCTTATAGGCTACATAAAAGAGTGGGGGGCTGTAGTTTGCTGCCTTCTGCTCTAAACTGTTGATGATTATGACCAATGAATTATTACGAATCGTTTTAGTGCTGTCACTAACTGTAAGCAGATGCCCACACGGCTAGATGACTTAGAGAAAGCGCCCCAGTGCTGAGGACATTTCCTCTCAACAAAGCCAGACAAGTGGAAAAATAGAAATTTTGATTACAAATCTATTTTCTTCAGTTCCAATGATCTCTGTTTGAGGCTAGCTCCTGTTTGATTTCTGATCAATAGTCTGGGATGGGCCATCTTACATGAACTTCCTGATGATCAGAAGATCTCTTTTTCTCTTCTGTATTTCTCATATTGAAACTACCGGCTGGGCGCAGTGGCTCATCCCTGCAATCCCAGCACTTTGGGAGGCCGAGGCAGGTGGATCACCTGAGGTTGGGAGTTCGAGACCAGCCTGACCAACATGGAGAAATCCCATCTCTACTAAAAATACAAAATTAGCCGGGCGTGGTGGCACATGCCTGTAATCTCAGTTACTAGGGAGGCTGAGGCAGGAGAATTGCTTGAACTTGGGAGGCAGAGGCTGCAGTGAGCTGAGATTGTGCCATTGCACTCCAGCCTGGGCAGCAACAGCAAAACTCCATCCTAAAACAAACAAACAAACAAACAAAAAACACACAAAAAAACTGCCTCCCGCACCCCTGCCCCTGCAATTTTGTAAAATCAATTAAGAAAAAAGAAAATAAAATCCAACTAGGCTTGAAACAGCCATCGTGAGGCCAGCTTGCCCTTTGGCCTGCTTCTGGGTTGCCGCTCTGTGGATAAAGTCTGAGTGCTTCTTTAGATTCTGCTCAGCGACAGACACCAGCTGGTGTGGAGGACCCAGGAGGAAGCTGGCTCAGGAAGAAATGCAATTTCCACATCCTGATGATTTCATACCCTCACCCCGACCAATTGGCCATCCAAATTTCCTAGCCCCTCACTCTCCACAAATACCCTTAGAAACCCCTGCCCAGAACCTCTCAATGAAATGGATTTGAGGCTTGAGAACTACCCCCCGTTTCCTCACTGAGCACTTATGATGACAAAAGTGTTTCTCTACTGCAGCCCCTCCATGGGTGTGTTCGTCTGCTGCACAGCGGGCATATGACCTGGGCATCATGTCACACTCTGACCCGTGAGGCAGCCACTGTGCAGACTCGCCTCCTAGGCTCCTCTGGAGCCCCGTTTCTCTGCCGTCTGATTGCCTCTGGCCTGGCCCAGGTCTCTGTCAGCTCCAGCCTGCACATGGCCTGTGTGCAGCTGGTCTCCTGGCTGCCTGTCTTCTCTGCTTTGTATCTACCTGCCCTTCACTCAACTCCAAAGGGAGCATCTGACCAGGACTCCTCCAGGTGTAAGACCCCGCCCTGACTTCCCTGTGGGTTGCAGGTGTCCATTTCCTCTTCCTCGAATATACACCTTGTCATTAGGTGACTGTGTAACTAATTCATAGGCAAAAGAATGTGAATTCTTTTTTTTTTTTTTTTTTTTTTGAGACGGAGTCTCACTCTGTCACCAAGGCTGGAGTGCAGTAGCGCAATCTCGGCTCACTGCAACCTCTGCCTCCTAGGTTCAAGCAATTCTCTGCCTCAGCCTCCCCAGTAGCTGAGATTACAGGTGCCTGCCAGCACGTCCAGCTAATTTTTTTTTGTTTTGTATTTTTAGTAGAGATGGGGTTTCACCGTCTTGGCCAGGCTAGTCTTGAACTCGTGACCTTGTGATCCACCCACCTCAGCCTCTGAAAGTGCTGGGATTGCAGGCGTGAGCCACTGTGCCTGGTCGAGAATGTGAATGCTTAATCCTCTTGTGCCTCAACTTCTTCTACTGTAAAATGGGGCCAATTATGGGAGGATTGCCTGAGAGCATTACCAGGTACACTAAAGATGCGTGAGAAATATTAGTTCCCTTCTCCTGTTTCTCCTTTTTAGTCTCATCCCTGAGGCCAAGAGTGAAGTTGAAGAAGACACTTAATTCTCTGTGACACATTCTTGAATAATGAAAAGCAAATATTGAAGTCTTTTATTCTCTAGCCTTGACAGCCTTGGTCTTTTTGGCCACATTGAGATGTCCTGGCTCCAGGTTCCTGTGCTTGAGGGCAGCTCTCTACCAAGGGTGTGCCTGATGCAGCACCCACTGAAGACCCAGCATCTGCAGCTGAAGGTAGCACCTTGAATGCAGTTTGGGCAGAGCCTTGTCTAGTGGGATTATTTTTCCCTTAATGCAACTGAATTTTTTAATAAAACACTCAGCATTACCCCTTAAGGAATGAGAGAGCTGTAGTTTCTCAGTTTGGTTATATATATATACACATTTTTTTTCTCGCTCTGGTTGCACAGGCTGGAGTGCAGTGGCGTGATGTCGGCTCACTGTAGCCTCCACCTCCCCGGCTCAGGTGATTCTCTCACCTCAGCCTCCCAAGTAGCTGGGACAACAGTCACAAACCATCATACCAGGCTAATTTTTTGTATTTTTAGTGAAGACAGGGGTTAGCCATGTTGCCCAGGCTGGTCTCGAACCCCTGAGCTCAAGTGATCGGCCTGTCTCGGCCTCCCAAAGTGCTGAGATTACAGGCATGAACCACCACGCTCGGCCCTAGTTTGGCATATTTTAAGAGAAGGAAATGGGTAATGAAATCATTTTGAAAGAAAAGTGCTGGAAGAACTGTTTTGTACAAAATGTTAAAAATTTAATGAGAAAAGGAAGCTTTGTAGACAAATAGAGGGCTGGGAAGTGGCAGGAACTCTGGTCATTACTTGAGCAAGCTCTTTGCTCCTGTGTTGTGACTGACACCACAGCTTCTCTTGATAGAACTATGAGATGACTACGCTCATGACATGTGTTCATTCATGCCAAGTATCGTGTGGTATTGCTACTAGCATCTTGAAATGAATTAAACTATAATTTCGATAATTTTCAATAAAATATATGACAACTTTATCAAAGGGAATGGGGGTCTTCATGTTACAATAAATGTTTCCTTTTTTATTTGTAATTCTGAAGGAGATGTTTGTCTTCAAATTGGACCCCCAGGAGACAGGCAGCTGGTGCAGCACAATCTCTCCCACTGTCCCGTGCCTGCTGAGGAGACGGCGAAGTCTAGATGCGGGGTGGTGAAGTAAGCTGTCAGCTGTGATAGCTTTGGAGCTGTTAACCACTGCACCAAAGCTAACCCTTCCCTCTGAAAGATTTTCATCCTGGACCCACGAACCTGTCCCTTCCTTGCACAAGTGTGACTGTCCCAGCTTGCTCCTCTGTGGACATCAACTCCTTTCCCAGCGTGGACATCAACTCCTTGCCCAGCCTGTTGCTCTCACCACACCTACATCAAGACTGGCCTGCTGCATATCTTCCCATCAGCTAGAAAATCACCACCGTGAGATCTAAGCTGAGTCCTCTTTTCACAAAAAGCGGCTTCCACATCACGAGAGTTGTACAGCGTGGTCACAGGTCAAGATGCTGAAGAACAGGGATCAAAATCCCCAGTGAGATGCCAACTTTTAGATAGGCTGGCCCAGCCCAAAATGTCTGGCAGAACTTTCATGTTGTGTAACTTTGGGTCAAAAAAGAAATTTTGTGGCCAAACTTAAACTACTTATTTTTTTTTCTTGTTGAAAGTACTGAGACTTTCTGCCAGGCATGTTGGCTCACCCCTGTAATCCCAGCACTTTGGGAGGCCGAGGTGAGCAGATCACGAAGTCAGGAGTTCGAGACCAGCCTAGTCAGCATAGTGAAACCCCATGTCTACTAAAAATACAAAAAATTAGCTGGGCATGGTGGCACGCTGTAGTCTCAGCAACTCGGGAGGCCGAGGCAGGACAATTGCTTGAACCCGGGAGGCGGAGCTTGCAGTGAGCCAAGATCGTGCCCCTGCACTCCAGCCTGGGCAACAGAGTGAGACTCCGTCTCAAAAAAAAAAAAAAAAGGAAGTGCTGAGACTTTCCAGAAATGTGTATTGTTTGATAGAGAAAAAGTTTATATAAAGATGAGACAAAAACATCCAAGGAATTTTCTCTTTGGAGAAAATGTTTTCCAGTGGAAAACGACATGCAGAGAAGGCCTTTGGTATGTTGCTGGTGGACTGATCCCAGACTCCCCAGTCCATTTTCAACAAGCATCAGTGTTGAAGCTTTGACTAACTGTGATGTCAGGGAGGATGCCTGCTGGCCAGGGAGCTTTCTTCCAGACATTGCCAACTTAGTGAGGTCTCTACTTCTGCCTAGTGTCCACAGTTATTTTCCGTAGACCCATAGCTATACACTCAAGTTAACCAAACTCTCAAGAGACCCCAAACACAATTTTTTTTTTTTTTTTTTGAGATGGAGTCTTGCTCTGTCACCCAGGCTGGAATGCCATGGCACGATCTTGACTCACTACAACCTCCATCTCCTGAGTTCAAGCAATTCTCCTGTCTCCGCCTCCTGAGTAGCTGGGACTACAGGCACACGCCACCATGTCTGGATAATTTTTGTATTTTTAGTTGAGATGGGGTTTCACCATGTTGGTCAGGCTGGTCTCGAACTCCTGACCTCAGGTGATCCACCTACGTTGGCCTCCCAAAGTGCTGAGATTACAGGCATGAGCCACCATGCCTGGCCCTGATTTTTTAAATTCGGAGTGAATAAAGGACTAGAAGCAGCACAGTTCTGCTCTGTTGCACATTCTCTGCCCTCAATGTGGGAAGTCCGTTATTCTTAGGAGGCTGTGCTGGGGTGGAGGAGGGGAGCGCATCAGACACATTAAAGGCACCTTCCCAGATGGCGGCCTCAGGAAGCTTCTATGAATTGGTAGCTGAGAGCTGTGTCCTACTGTGGCTGATGCGTCCGTCACTCCCATATGTGGACCTCAAGTTGGCCAGAACAGCTTCACTGTGCACGTGGCTGAAACACTGAAAACTCCATACTGCAACTTGTAGGCTCTTTTGTCTAAAGTACTCCCAGGCCATTTCCCTTTCATTGGTGTCAATCGTTCTGCCAAGATGCAACATGTGTGTTGTGACTTCAGCTCCTGAGTGACAATCCTATTTTAGGCCTAACCATTGTTTCCCCTACACATGATTTACACCCCTTGATCCTACCTGGATATTCCTAAATCCAGTGTCTATATAGTTAGAGATGATATTTCAGGGTAGTTCAAACTTCACTTTATGAGGAAGGCCTTGTGTTTAGCTTGCATGGACACCTTTCCTTGCTCAGTGCCCGGCAGCATGGATGTTACTTAGCTGCGTCTTTACTTTTCGTGGTTTGGAAGTTAGGGCATGTCAGACAATTTATTAATTTGTTTTTTATATACGGCTGCTTTTGTTTCAGCATTGGTTTATTGCGGGTGGCATAATATTAGCAGTTTACAAATAAATCCTAGAAAGGAATGTGTGTATTCAGGCGGGGCTAAAGTAGGAAGGAGACAACAGAGGGACGGGGGCGGGGAAAGAAACAGAAAAACCCAGCATAGAAATCCTGGCTTCTACTGGCCCATTAACAAGTTTATTTATACGAAGTGGGTCAGGTGCAATTAAAGACATTTTCATTCCAACCCTCAGCAGAGTCGGTGCCTATTCCAAGTGGAGCTTATATTCTGGGGGCAGGTGCAGTGAGAATGGTGCTGCGTCTGCTCTCTGGAGTTTTCACACATCTGGGATCCCCACTAGAGTGTCCCTCCTGATATCTCCCACCTGCCGATCAAACCTACATTTATTTTGTTATTCTGAGAAATAATTTTAACACCAGTTCTTGATCTCCTATCATCTAGGTAGAAATAGAGGTATTATCATTATTCTTCTGTCTAGTCATGCTTTTGAGGTCACAAATTTAATATCATTGCATGTAGTTAATCTTCACATCATCCCACGTGGAAGTTGTCTCTCAGTGACTTTTATAAGAAACACACTTGCTTTCAGTCTGCACCAGCAGGGTGATCTTACTTTTGTCTCGCTCTGTCGCCCAGGCTGGAGTGCAGTGGCCGGATCTCAGCTCACTGCAAGCTCCGCCTCCAGGGATTACGTCATTCTCCTGCCTCAGCCTCCCGAGTAGCTGGGACTACAGGCGCCCGCCACCTCGCCCGGCTAGTTTTTTGTATTTTTTAGTAGAGACGGGGTTTCACTGTGTTAGCCAGGATGGTCTCAATCTCCTGACCTTGTGATCCGCCCGTCTCGGCCTCCCAAAGTGCTGGGATTACAGGCTTGAGCCACCGCGCCCAGCCAATCTTACTTTCTAATATGCTTGCGTGTTTGTTTGTTTGTTTGTTTTTCAGACAGAGTCTTGCTCTGTCACCCAGGCTGGAGTGCAGTGGCACAATCTCGGCTCATTGCAACCTCCGCCTCCCGGGTTCAAGCAGTTCTCACACCTCAGCCTCCCTTGTAGCTGAAATTACAGGTATGCACCACCCCACCCAGCTAATTTTTTGTATTCTTAGTAGAGTTGCCCAGGCTGATCTCAAACTCCTGAGCTCATGCAATCCACCCACCTCAGCCTTCCAAAGTGCTAGGATTACAGGCATGAGCCACTGCGCCCCGCCTGCTTGCATATTTTTATTTCGCATGTGCCTCCTATGGGTGGTCAAGTACTGAACTTTTTTTTTTTTTTTAATACTGGCAATGACTTTTATTTATTTATTTTTTTTGAGTCAGAAGTTCTGCCTATTTGCATTTGCTGATATCAGGGACCCTCTTCTATCCCACCGTAGCTCTATCCCCATGATTGACAGGTCATTTACTGCCCGCCACATGGCTTCCCTTTGCATTTTGTGAGTGGGTCACAGGGTGCTCACTGACTTGCTGGTAACTTGCTTCAAGGATTCAAGGTTTAAAAAAAAAATGCAAAAAGCCATGCCACATTTTTCAAGGAACGGCACGGGAGATGTTATTGTCAACCTGCATCCCTCTACTTGATTAGAGCAGTCTCCATCTGGAGGAAAAGCCCCTCTGGGACTGGTGGTGCCCATTGTTTGCTTTACACGTGGCTCTGAGAATGGGAAGGGCCCCACCCTGGGCCCAGGTTTCCTCAGGACACCCAGTGTGGCATGGGTAGGACGGATTTGGGGACTGAGGAAAGAAAGAAAAGAAACCAAAATGCATCTTCTTTGCCAAATCACTCTCTCCTTGGCTCATCCCCTACCTTGTCTTTGGATCTTCGGCGGCATGACATTGAAACAGAATCTAAAATGAAGTTACACGTAAGCTGCAAGCCCGCCTGGAGGGCAGTGTCACGTGTGGACAGAAAGAGGATGTTTCTACCTTCATCCTCCACCTCAATCCCTGCCCACAACGACGCAGATGTGTCCAGAGTGCCTGGTTTCCAAGGTCAGCAGAGAAGTAGCATGTCTTGCTCCCATTTTTGGCTGACAATTTTTTTTTGAGATGGATTTTGACAAGAGCAACTCCCTGTGTGTGGGAAGGCAGGATTCCTCTTAACCAAGGCTGTTCAAAGCACAAGTGAATGCAATGGTTATACATTTCAAGTAAGTACCTTTCAAAAACAATGATGCTTCAAAAGAATTAATTTTATAATTTTTGTTTCTACTAAATTGATTGACTGCTATTTTGGTGTCATATGAATTTATTGAACATCATTGAGCAAAAATTAACATCCTTTTGTCGGTATCAGTTAAATACCAATGTCTAAGAGAAAATCTTGAGACCAGTACATTAAACTCTGATAAGGGTTGGATATTTTGATATTTTTGCAACATTCTTTTAAAAAATGAAGTGTCACTGGGTGTGGTGGGTCATACTTGTAATACCTGCACTTTGGGAGGCTGAGGCGGGCGGATCACGAGGTCAGGAGTTCGAGACCAGCCTGACCAACATGGCAAAACCTTGTCTCTACTAAAAATACAAAAATTAGCCAGGTGTGGCATGTGCCTGTAATCCCAGCTACTCAGGAGGCTAAGGCAGGAGAATCTCTTGAACCTGGGAGGTGGAGGTTGCAGTGAGCCGAGGTCGTGCCCCTGCACTGCAGCCTGGGCGACAGAGCAAGAATCTGTCTCAACAACAACAACAACAAAAATGAAGTGTCAGAAGCCTCATTATAATTGAGGTTCCCTAGAACAGAGTTTTTGAGGAGATTTGAACACCAGGATCTTTGAGGCACCCTCATGGGAATCATCCTGTGAAGGAATGTGAGTAGCAAGAGGGAAGGGGCAGAGTTGGGCTGTGATGTGGGTGCAACAGCAGCCTCAGTGGACCACGTGGAGTTCTGAGCTGGGATGGTTCTGAGCTGCCCCCCATGAAAGGAACATGACTTGAGTGAGGCAGAGTCTTTCTGCTGAGGGCAGTTCCAGAGGAGGGAGCCATCAGCAGCCGATACTCCCAGCAGCCGATACTCCCAGCAGCCAGGAAATGAGGGCCTTCGCCCTGAGAGGAGATCCACCACAGCAGTAATTAAGTCATTTATTTTCTATTCTTCTGGGAATGTGGATATGAGAAAAAAAAAAAAAGGCAAGACTGAAAGCCCCACCAGACAGAATGAAAGCAGTAGGGCCCAAGGCACAATCCAGTGGGTTCTGTGGATGCCTGTCTCCCCAGTGAGGACTGGAGAAGGGTCTCTTGCAACTGTCCCACCCCATAGACAGAATTCTTCTGTGTTATATCTCATACTCTCTGCTTTCACCTAGCAGATACTTTTCTATATTTTTAAAAATAAAGTTGTCATTACTTCACTCATTAAACCTCTGTTATGTGTCAAGCGCTGTTTTAAATGCTGGGGATCCAGTAGCGAACAAAACAAAAATTCTTGTCTTCCTGAGGCTCTAGAGATTTATTTCAAGGAATTGATTCACGCAATTGTGAGGACTGACTAGTCCAAAGTCTGTAGGGTAGGTAAGTTTGAAATTGTGGGGCAGACTAGGAGGCTGGAAACTCAAGCAGGAGTTGATGCTACAGAATTTATTCCCTTTTCTATATTTTTTAAATGACAGTTTTATTTGTGGTCTTGCTGAGTACAGAATAAGAAACTAGTATTTTAACAATTTACTAAAACTTGGTTCTGATGTGCTCTTGAAGTGACTTGAGTGCATATTTTTTTTCTCTAGGAAAGACACATTTGGTATATCGAATTAAATCTCCCCAAAATAGTCTCTGGAAAAGAAAATGCAAGTGAAAATGTGTTGGTGATCCGGAACTTCAGCAGGTGGATACTGCTACAGTCCTACTCAAAGGTGGGTATTTGGCAGGTACCTAATTACTTTTTTTTTTTTTTTTGAGATGAAGTTTCGCTCTTGTTGCCCAGGCTGGAGTACAATGGCACAATCTCGGCTCACTGCAACCTCCACCTCCTGGGTTCAGTGATTCTCCTGCCTCAGCCTCCTGAGTAGCTGGGATTACAGGCGCCCGCCACCACACCCAGCTAATTTTTTGTATTTTTCGTAAAGACGGGATTTCACCATGTTGGCCAGGCTTGTCTCGAACTCCTGACCTTAGGTGATCCACCCTCCTCGACCTCCCAAAGTTCTGGGATTACAGGCATAAGCCACTGTGCCTGGCTCTTAATTACCTTTTTAATGTTTCCTAGGGGTTATTTTGAAGAAAAAATTTTTTATTAATAATATAACAGAATTAGTTTAATAAGTGAATTGTTATTAACATCTGTCTTCTCTTTTTACATAAACAAGAACACATATTGATCTTTCAAAACCTTTAATGTGATGAATAAGATCTATAAAATAACATAATTCAATCAATGCATTTAATACCTCCCCTAACAATAACCATTTGTATTTCTTTGCACATAAGGAATACTTTTAATGTGGAAGTATCAAAATATTCAAGTCAGTTGCTCAACAAAAGAATATTTCATAAGAAACTATAGGGAAGGGAAAACTATTCTTTTTTCCTCTGCTCATCTTAGGTTCATTGAATGGGGTCCTGTAAATTAGACTGATAAAAGACAGATTAGCAAGAGGAAAACGAAGTTTGTTTGTTAACATATGCACCTTGTATTCACATGGGAGCACTCAGAGATGAGTAACTCAAAGGAGTGGTTCCATCGTGGGTTTATGTGGCATCTTCACAAAGAACAATACATTTGCAGAGAGGTCATAAGACAAAGGAAAAAAGCCTTTGAGTTTCTAGGGGTGGCCAATCATGAGCAGGCAAATCTACAGGAAAGCTAATGGACAATAAGTGCTAGTTAGCGGGGTTTGTTTGTCTAGGCTCTTTCTGGGTGCCATCTCATCTCCAGTGATAAGGCTGTTATTCCCTTCTTAACACAGGAACAGGGAGGGGCACCTTTTCAAGGGGAATTTGTATTTTACTTTTCAGACAGAGGGCGGGAGGGCAAAGGGCTCATCCTGTGTCTGCTTTTTCTCAACTGCTTTTAGTGCAAAATAAATCCTATGCTACAGTGGCATGTTTTGGAGCATCATACTATGAACCCCCATACTCTGAACCCCTGCAAAAGTCTACATTTTTTACTTTCTGCTAATGCTTATAGCTGAAGTGGTGTCAGCAATTAAACTCTTTGATCTAAGTATGCAATCTCCATCGACTTACCAGATGACTTTTTAGAAGCTGATTTCTGAGCTGGGCGCAGTGGTTCACACCTGTAATCCCAGCACCTTGGGAGGCTGAGGCAGGCAGATCACCTGAGGTCAGGAGTTCAAGACCAGCCTGGCCAACATAGCGAAACCCTGTCTCTATTAAAAATACAAAAATTAGCTGGGCTGAGTGGCACATGCCCGTAATCCCAGCTACTCAGGAGGCTGAGGCAAGAGAATCACTTGAACCCAGGAGGCAGAGGTTGCAGTGAGCCGAGATTGTGCCATTGCATTCCAGCCTGGGCAACAGAGTACAGCTCCATCTCAAAAAAAAAAAAAAAAAAGAAGAAGAAGAAATTGATGTCTGTTATCCGAGACAGCATGAATCCAAACTCAGTGATTTTTTTGGAAAAGCCAGAATCCATTTGTAATAGATTCTCAATTTTTACATGTTGGCAATTATTTGTAAAAAGCACAGTGCATGACAAAGAAAACTAAGTGAGGTTCCAATATGCAGTGTTCCCTTAACCTCTTCTCACTGCAGCTGAAGTGGGACAGAAAGATGAGCGACTGCTGCCCAGAAGCCTCACCTATCCATTCAGTCCCAGGAAGCTTAGAGGAAGGGCCCCTGACCATGGCTTATCTGGGAAGCTGATGACATAGCTGGAGATTCCGGTTATCCTTCTGGCCAGCCTCATAACAGGATAGATTTTCATCATATAATTTTAGGAACTTCATGTAATTTTAGGTCATCAGCTTAAACCTGAGCTTCATGAAAGCTTTCCGAAGTGGTTCATAAAATACCTATAAAAATATAAAGTATGTAAAGCACCATGGTGCTGCTCAGATAATCTGCATCCTGGATACACTCAGATGCTGGTTGGGGCAGGCAGTTCCACAGACAGCACAGCACTGACAGCTGCATGCATCCTTCCATCTTCCATCTCCCTCCTCTTTCCTCATATTTCCACGTGCATGGAGTCTCACTCTGTTGCCCAGGCTGGAGTACAATGGCATAATCTCGGCTCACTGCAACCTCTGTCTCCCAGGTTCAAGTGATTCTCCTGCCTCAGCCTCTGAAGTAGCTGGAGTAACAGGCACGCACTACCACACCCTGCTAATTTTTGTATTTTTAGCAGAGATGGGGTTTTACCATGTTGGCCAGGGTGGTCTTGAACTCCTGACCTCAGGTGATCTGCCCGCCTCAGCCTCCCAAATTGCTGGGATTACAGGCATGAGCCACTGCGCCCAGCCCAATTTTTAAAAAATTTTTTTATAGAAACAGGGTCTCACTTTGTTGCCCAGGCTGGTCTTGAACTCCTAGGCTCAAGTAATCCTCTTACCTCAGCTTCCCAAAGTGTAAGATTACAGGCATGAGCCACCACACCTGGCCTCATAATACACAGTTTTTGAGATTTATCAGTGCTGTTGTACGTATCGGTAGTTGAGAATTTTTATTGCTCAGTGGTATTTTATTGTATCAACATACTATAGTCAGTTTATCCATTTTAGTAGATATTTGGGTAGGTAGATATTTGGGTTGTTTCTGACACTGGTGTTTTTCAGTGCATAGTATGGAAAAAACTGATATAGAGGAATTTTACAGAAACGCACACATGCACACACAGAAACCACAGTAGTTTTGTTTTTTTTTTTTTTTAGACAGAGTCTTGCTGTGTCGCCCAGGCTGGAGTGCAGTGGCGCGATCTCGGCTCACTGCAAGCTTCGCTCCCTGGGTTCACGCCATTCTCCTGCCTCAGCCTCCCAAGTAGCTGGGACTACAGGCGCCCGCTACCATGCCCGGCTAATTTTTTGTATTTTTAGTAGAGATGGGGTTTCACCGTGTTAGCCAGGATAGTCTTGATCTCCTGACCTCATGATCTACCTGCCTCGGCCTCCCAAAGTGCTGGGATTACAGGCATGAACCACCATGCCTGGCCTGAAACTGCAGTAGTTTGTAACATGGTTCCCAATGGAAGCTGATGAGAAGGATGCTTTTTTCAGTATTCTCCATACAAATATACAATAAGAGAGATCTGTAGTCATCTTTGTAGTGATCTGTAACCCAGGGAGATGTTTTATGTGGAAGAGTAGATGGTTTTTTTTTGGTTTTTTTTTTTTGGACAGAGTCTGTCACCCAGGCTGGAGTGCAATGGCATGGTCTCGGCTCACTGCAACCTCTGCCTCCAGGGTTCAAGCGATTCTCCTGCCTCAGCCTCCCAAGTAGCTGGAATTACAGGCACGCACCACTACGCCTGGCTAACTTTTGTATTTTTAGTAAAGACGGGGTTTCACCATGTTAGCCAGGCTGGTCTTGAACTCCTGACTTCAGGTAATCCACCCGCATCAGCCTCCCAAAGTGCTAGGATTACGGGCATGAGCCACCATGCCCAGCCAAGAGTAGATATTTTTTATGTCAAAATCTCAAGGTGTACAGTTTATTTATCCAATTCATTTATTCCTTTTCTCTGAAGAAAACTGAAGATTTTTTTCACAAAGGCTCTTAAAAATATGCAAATGGTTTACATAAAAACATACACCATATAGGGTAGTAAATTTTGAAAATATAAAATCAAAAGCAAAGCAAAAGGATAAAGCAAATGTGCCAACAGTAAAAGGAAACATAATTACTTAACTGAGCTGAAAGTTTGACTTGGCTCTTTCTGGTAAGGAATTTAAACCAGAGACATTGTAAGTCACACAACTCTTACTACCAATGACAAAAACATTTTATTTCCTTCAGAAGAGATAAAGTCACCATAATACATTTCTAAAATTTATATGAAGAGACAACCATTCATTCCAGCAAATACATTTTAAAAATTCAACTAGCCATCTGAGAAATTGGTTGGCTTCTTATAACTAAATCACACAACTGTCCTATCAATCAGTATGCACTGCTGTCTTTGTATCCTGGTGGGGACATCTGACTTCAGGCTCAGGAGTGTCTCATAGAAGGAGATCTGAGAGGGGACTGGGGCCGTTGTATGCCAGGGCATATATGGAACCAGTAAACTGTGGTGTAAAATTTCACAATGAAAACTCTGTTCTTCTATGGCCCAAAAAGAAATTGAATTTTAAGATAGTACACAAAGGTTAAGAATGAGAGTGTAGTGAGGCTTCAAAACTGTGTGGATTTTTAATTCTTATAGTTCTTTGAGAATTTTAGCTAGAACACTGTTGCTTTCTTCCAGATCACAAGGTGTTTTGTTTTGTTTTGTTTTGTTTTTCGCTAATCCCATGGCAGATTAAAGACAAGGTTTCTACATGTGTGAGTGTAGCAAAAAGATCTGAGGAAAATCATAAGGATCATTTTCTTCCTCAAAGAACTAGGGAAAAAAAAAAACCCAACTAAACCCAAGGTTAGCAAAAGGAAGGAAATAATTAAGTTTAAGACCAGAAATAAATAAAATAGAGAATAGACACTTTGGGAGGCCAAGGTGGATGGATCACCTGGGGCCAGGAGTTTGAGACCAGCCTGGCCAACGTGAAACCCTGTCTCTACTATAAATACAAAAATTAGCTAGGTGTGGTGGCGGGAGCCTATAATCCCAGCTACTCAGGAGGCTGAGGCAGGAGAATTGCTTGAACCCAGGAGGGGGAGGTTGCAGTGAGCTGAGAGCGTGCCATTGTGCTCCAGCCTGGGCAACAAGAGCAAAACTCCATCTCAAAAAAAAAAAAAGAAAGACAAGAAAAGAAAATAGAAGTGGGCATGATGGCACACAGCTGTGGTCTCAGCTACTTGGAAGGCTGAGGTGGGAGGATTGCTTGAGCCCCAGAGTTAAGGCCAGCCTGGGCAACATAGCAAGAGCCTATCTGTAAAATAAATAAACAGGCTGGGTGCAGTGGCTCACACCTGTAATCCCAGCACTTTGGGAGGCCAGAGTGGATGGGTCACCTGAGCTCAGGGGTTTGAGACCAGCCTGGCCAACATGGCAAAACCTTGACTCTACTAAAAATATAAAAATTAGCTGAGTGTGGCGGCAGGCGCCTGTAATCCCAGCTACTCGGGAAGCTGAGGTGGGAGAATCGCTTGATCCCGGGAGGCGGAGATTGCAGTGAGCCGAGGTTGTGCCATTGCACTCCAGCCTGGGCAACAAGAGCCAAATTCCACCTCGATAAAAAATAAAATGAGATAAATAAGCAATATATAAATAATATATAGAAGAGAAAATAAAAAAAATCAATAAAATTACAATTGGGTTTTTGAAAAGATCATCAAAATTGACAAATCCTTAGACTAAGAAAAAAAGAGAAAAGGCTTAAATAATTAAAATCAGACATGAAAGAGGAGACATTACCACTAATGCCACAGAAATAAAAGCAATTATGAGAGGCTACTATGAATAACTATACACCAACACATTGGGTAATCTTGGTAGCTTACAAACACACAGTCTACCAAGTCTGCATCATAAAGAAATAGAAAATCTAAAGAGAGCTAAAACTAGTAAGGAGATTGAATCAATAATCAAAAACCTCCCAACAAAGAAAAGCCCAGGACCAGATGACTTCACTGGAGAATTCTACCAAATATTTAAGGAATAATTAATACCAATCCTCCTAAAACTCTTTCAAAAAATTAAAGAGGAGGCAGGGAACACTCCCACACTCATTTTATGAGTGTAGCACTACCCTTATACCAAAGCCAAAGGTACTACAAGAAAACTGCAGACCAGTATCTTTAATGAATATCGATGCAAAAATCATCAACAAAATACCAGCAAACTGAATTCAACAGCACATTAAAAGGTTTACACATCATGACCAAGTGGGATTTATTCCTAGAATGCAATGTTGGTTCGAAATGCAAAAGTAAATCGACATCCAACACCAGACTCTTGTTCTTGTCCCCAAACCTGCTTTCCACCAGGATTCTCAGTCTCAGAAAATGGCACCGCCATTCACACTACTGCTCAGGCCAAAACTCTGCATCATCGTTAACATCTGTGTTTGTTTCACACCCAATATTTAACCTGCTCGCAAATCCTTTCAGCATTCTCTTCACATATATCCAAAACCCAGAATCTCTTCCCTTTGCCTCCATTGCTAGCCCTCAGGATGGCATCACTGTCTATTCTTCTGCTCTTGGCTGTTTGCATAACAGACCGTGCAATTCTTTCAAAGCTGAATGTGATGATGATACTCTTCTGCTCAAAACTGCCCAGTAGCTTCCCATCACACTTAGAAAAATTTGGGGTCCCCACTGTGGCCAATATAGTGTTCCATGACCTGGTCACGGCTTCTACTTCAGCCCTCATCACCAGCGCCTCACTCCCTCGCTCTTCTCTCGAGCACCACCTCCTCCCACAGCCTGGAAGATGCCCCAGGTGCTTCTGCTTCAGGACCTTTGTATTTGCTGTTCCCTCTGCTGAATGATCCTTCTCCTAGATCTCCGCATTTGCTGATCCTAGGCCTGAAAATTTTCTCCCAAATATCTACATGGCTCAATGCCTACACTACATTCAGAAATAGCTAGCAGAAAGGTCTTTCATGACCACCCTGTATAAAACAGCACCCCACAAGTCTCTTGGCATTTTATTCTGTTCAATTTTTCTTTGATATCATCCCCTGATGTTACTTATTGCACCTATTGTTTTATTTATTTATTTATTTATTTATTTTTGAGATGGAGTTTCACTCTGTCTCTGGCTGGAGTGCAATGGCGCAATCTCGGCTCACTGCAACCTTCGCCTCCCGGGTTCAAGTGATTCTCCTGCCTCAGCCTCCCGAGTAGCTGGGATTACAGGAATGAGTCACCATGCCCGGCTAATTTTTGTATTTTTAATAGAGACAGGGTTTAGCCATGTTGTCCAGGCTGGTCTTGAACCCCCGACCTCAGGTGATCCACTCACCTCAGCCTCCCAAAGTGTTGGGATTATAGGCATGAACCACTGCACCCAGCCTGATGTACCTATTATTAAGTGAGACTTTAGGGTACAGAAAATACAACATTTTGCCTGTGTCAATATATTTCTATAGTGTCTGTGAAAAAAAAGTGCCTGATGCTTAGTATATGCCGAACCAATATTTACTTTAATGAGAGGATAGCTTTCTCTTTCCCATCTTTTACCACACTGGGTGTGGACTAAGCAAACGGGAAAAATGCAGTAGTCAGAGGCAGCAGCAGATGGCACTGTAAAGAAAGGTGAGCATTAAATTTTGGACAAAATTGAGGAGTCTGTAGGAACCACGTGTGAAAAGCAAGTGATGCTTGCTGTAACATGCAGTCTACCAAGTCTGCATCATAAAGAAATAGAAAATCTATTGCTATTGCTGCAAGACATCAGCATTCCCCTAGTCAGTCTCTCACCCTTAAACTGCAGGAAATCCTGGTGTGAAAGGTTAGTGTCAGTGACCAGGAAAGCCAAGCTGCTCAATTTCCCATAACCACATCAAAGCAGGGGCAGGGTTAATAACATCAGCCTTTCTTATCTTGATGCTTTATAAGGAAATAGCCAACACATTTTAGTAAGAGTTGCCTTGAAAAGATCTTGCCCTGTGAATGTGGAAATGGGAAATGGAGTGAGAGGATGGTGCAGGCATTTTGGCAGCATAGGTACCTTCGAGTCCTTAAAAATGAAGGTGTTGACATCTTGATTCACTTTTGAAAACTTTTTATGATTAGTCTCCTTTGGGGATAAGTGAAAAGAGTGTGTTTTTGGGATAAGACTCTTTTCCTTTGTAAAGTCATTGTTTTAGAGTATTAAAAAACAAAACAAAACACAATTCTGTGTGTTTTTCCAGATGGGAAACGATGGGATGGGGGGCGATGCACAGACACTTATTTTTTAAAAGCCTCCCCTCGCATGCGACATTTCTTGGGAAGCCACTGCATGGTTTTCTCCAAAAAAAAGTGAATGTGGAAAGCAACAAAAAGAAATACACTGGAGATAGGAAAAAAGGGTTTAGAAAGAGTCAAATCCTCATTTTCATACTAAACCACAGTAAATGATATCTGAGATAGAATAATCAAGAAATAGCAATGTAAGTGTGTTATTTAGCAATATGGAGACTAAGACCAAGAGAACCAGCTAAGAGCTAAAATTACGACTTTGCTGGGGTGGCCAGGTGTCCAGGCTCATCAGGACTGTCAGTCCCACACTCCGGAAAAATCCTCAGTCCTAGGACATAAGACATCTCAATTTTTCATGATGGGTGAGGAAAGTTGAGGGAAAAGTACAAAACCCATAGGGCATCCTAAAAAATAGGGGCCGAGTACAGCATAGATCCCCTGCAACCATGGCCACTGCCCACTGATGTTGGCACCCACAAGTTGGGGTTCCCTGCAATGGGGCATTGAGTGATGAGTGAGTGAGGTGACTGATGTGACTTAAGCGTGCAGCAGTTCAGGGAAGTATTAAGAAAAATGAAACAGAAAGAGTAAAAATATCCCACTGTCTCATGGTACAGAAAAAACATATCATTGTTGTTTTCAACTAAATATAGGTAATCTCTCTTTGGTTAGTCCTATTGTACTTTCTCCTTGTTAAAACGTTCACATGTATCTTGAGAATACACAATTACATGACCTACAAAATTTATTAAATTTAATAAAGAGTTAAAATAAGTTGATATGTCAGAGAATAAAAAATTATGAAAATATTGTTATATTTCCCTCACACATATTTTTTTGTTTAATCAGCCCTACTATTAATTGCCACTGTCAACTAGCTATTGTTTTTGGTTAAATAATAAATTCATCATTTCATTTTGTTTAAATGATAGCATTTATGTAACAGAAAAGTAAATAATATATAGTAATATATCATTTCAAATAAACACCCATTTATCTCATCTTACATAACATAAAGTTTAAGTAACCTGGGTTGGTGCTCTAATAATCTTGTTGCCCTCATCTGGGGAGGGAACAGAGGGACAGGAGAAATGGGAGATAACTTCTGTTTTCCTTTTCTAGTATGTATATAAATTATTTTGTTTAAACTTAAAAATTTTAAGTGTACCATGGTTTAAGAAGGAATATCTCTAGAACCGTTGTCACTAAAAGTACTGTATACTTCAAAATATCAAAAATGCAGACAAAGTGAATTAAAATGAATTTGTTGAAAGACTAAGATGAAGGTAGTAGTTAAAGCCAGAAAATAAAAACAGAGTCTGCTGAAATAAGGGGAGGAAAGGATTAGTAAACATAAGAACAGAAATCAGAGAAAGATAAACCAACAAACCAAGCAGACAAACCAAACTGAAAGATGATTCTTTAAAATGACTGATTAACTCATGAGAAAAGTCTGACTACATGAAAATTAATTAGCTGATAAATTAAAATTGATATATTTGACTTAATCAAACTTTAAAAATTGAGTACTACAGAAGACACTCTAGACAAACCAAATATAGGAGACATATTGAGAGGTGAAGCCAGCTGGACTTCCTAGGTCGAGTGGGGACTTAGAGAACTTTTCCACAGTTAGCTAGAGGTTTGTAAAACGCACCAATCAGTGCTCTGTACCCAGCTAGAGGTTTGTAAAATGGACCAATCAGCACCCTGTAAAATGGACCAATCTGCACACTGTAAAATGGACCAATCAGCAGGACATGGGTGGAGACAAATAAAGGAATAAAAGCTGGCGCCCCCAGCTGGCAGCTGCAACCGGCTTCCATGCTGTAGACTGTTCTTTCATTCTTCACAATAAATTTTGCTGCTGCTCACTCTTTGGGTCAGTGCCACCTTTAAGAATTGTAACACTCACCACGAAGGTTCGCAGCTTCATACTTGAAGTCAGTGAGATCACGAACCCACCGAAAGGAACCAACTTGGGACACAGTACCAGGAAATAGATTTGCAACATCAACACAATAAGCAAAAGCTTGGTATAAAAAGATCTGAAGAATTCTTACACATCAGTTGGACAAAAGCAGTCCAACAGACAGGCATTTCAATCTTAAAAGAAGAAAACTCATGGCTCAATAATTGAATAGACACTAAACTTCACTAATAATTGGGGAAATGCAAAATGAAACAAAAGGAGATCTATTCAAACTCATAAGACTAGCAAAGTATTTTAAAGGAATTTAGTATATCAAATGATGACTGAAATATGAAAAAGCAGAAATTCTCATTTTGCTAGTGGAAGAACCACTCGAAAGAGTAGTTTGGCAACATATGGAAGAGTTAGAAATGTCCTTTCCTTGTGACCAAGAAAACACTAGAAAAACAACTTGCACATATATACCAAAAGATGTGCACAAAAATGTGTTCATAGCAGCAGTACTATTCGTAAGAGGGAAAAACCCCAGGGACATCCAAAAATGTCTCAAAGAAGAAACAGAGGAATAAATTATAGTCATATAGTAGAATATTATAGTAAATAAGAGAAATGATCTAGAAACATATGTATCAACATGCATACACTTTACAAAAATAAAACGGATAAAAGTGTTTCAAAATGAAACATAAGGTGTGATACCATTTATGTAAATTTTAAAGTAAATTTTTAATTGAAATAATGGTGTAAATACTAAACCATGCAAAATAATATTTTGCAAACAAAATAAGGCTAAAAATATATCAAATTCAGAGTAGTGGCAGCTTCTGGGGATTGATGTAGGGAAATTAAGCTTAGAAAATTAAAAATAGAGATTTCAGCGTTCTCTCCAGTGTTTTTATGTTCTTTTATAAATGTGTCCGAAATAAAATGTCTAGATTTGTTTTTTTGTGTAATAAGTACAGAAGTGTTTATGACATTATTCTCTGTATCTTTATTCTCTGTATCTCTCTATAATTTTTAATTTCTCAAATATACACACACATATATATATAGAGAGAGAATATGAAATACTATGAGATCCCTTAAAATGGCAGAGACTATTGGACACTAAGTAAGCATTTTATTAGGACGAGCTTTCTCTCCGGGATGAAAAGGTGAGTTAATTTATCCCAAATCAAACAACATTAAATAACTAGCCTTCAAGAGCTGAGAAAAAGAATATGTGCTGATACTGAGCATATTGCGTTGGGTTCCTCACAAAAGCAAGAGCTGAGCCAAAGGAGTGCAGGTAATTCCAGAGAACAGAAATGGAGGACTGCAACAGGAAAGGATGGGAAGGTAATACAGAGTGAATTCTCAAATGACTCATTGTTGCGGGCAGCTAGTACCTCTATCTATGGAACCCTGGTGTTTCCATCAGCTCTTGTTTCCCAATGACCTGTAAGATGGTAACACCCTCACGTTCCATCGGTGCCAGAGCATTGTCCTCAAGCCTTAGAGTGGGAGGCGGGTCTACACCCTGCAGTGGAGGCCAAGTACAGTGTACAGCTGGGTCGTGCCTGCCTGGGGATCGCTGCTGGAGACGTGTGCTGAGAAGATGGGAGGGGTGGGGCACTATGAATTAGACATCTAATCCAGGAGAGCATTTTCATTTGCCCAATGTGATAACCAACCTGAATTGAAAGAGTAAGGATATGTTACACATTAGGAAACGCTCCCAAGCTTCGCAGATGGGAGGTACTGACAAGAATTAGTAATGAAGAAAGGTCCAGGCACGGTGACTTATGCTTGTAATCCCAGCATTTTGGGAGGCTGAGGCGGGAGGATCACTTGAGGTCAGGAGTTCAAGACCAGCCTGGCCAACATGGTCAAACCCCATCTCTACTAAAATACAAAAATTAGCTGGGTGTGGTGGTGGGTGCCTATAATTCCACCTACTCGGGAGGTTGAGGCAGGAGAATTGCTTGAACCTGGGGGGCAGAGGTTGCAGTGAGCAGAGATCGCCCCACTGCACTCCAGCCTGGGTAACAGAGTAAGACTCTGTCTCAAAAATGAAGGAAGGAAGGGAGGGAGGGAGGGAGGGTGGGTGACTTCCCTGCAGACTTCTCTGACAGTGCTCAAGAAAGATCTTTCTGCAATGATAGGGCCTGGATGGAAGAAGACTGCCCAGACACTCTTGACATACCAAAGTTCTGAGGGTTTGGTTCTAACTGTTCCAACTACGTATTTCCTCTTTCTTCCCTCCCTCCCTCCCTCCCTCCCCCCTTTCCTTCCTTCCTTCCTTCCTCCCTCCCTCCCTCCCCCCTTTCCTTCCTTTCTTCCTTCCTTCCTTCCTCCCTCCCTCCCTCCCTCCTTCCTTCCTTCCTTCCTTCCTTCCTTCCTTCCATCCCCACACAGCTCTTCAGTCCTTTTACATCAGTTTTCTTTTGTCTGCTAAGTTGTATTCTGAATTCTACTCAATTTAAACTCAAATTCATAATAGAAAGTAGAGCAAGACCTAGATATCTGTTCTTAATAAATCGTTTGAGGTAGGGAAGGCAGGTATTGAATTTGATTTACTCACCAATAAGTAATACTGAAAAAAATCATTGGTGGCAAATCAGTTTTTCTTATTTTCAGCAGGGAGATTACTTTAATGTGAAATTCATTCCTTTTATAATTATAAACCATTTGATTTAGACCAATTATTGATCAAAATTAGACATTTTAAATATCTCTGATGTAGTTTTTAGTCCTATATAATTTCATGATATTTTCCAGGTTCTAAACTTTCTCATTTCAAATAATTTGGGTACATTTTGGAAATTCCCATGTAATATGTCACACATGAATTTTATTTATGAATATAATGTTTAAATATCATAATAATCTAGAGAAACAAGTGAGGATAAAGAATGACAAGAAAAAGCAAAAACAAATCTGTGGTCATAAAAGTATAAATATTCACATTCATTTTTA
This sequence comes from Theropithecus gelada, assembly GCF_003255815.1. Lineage (NCBI taxonomy): Eukaryota > Metazoa > Chordata > Mammalia > Primates > Cercopithecidae > Theropithecus > Theropithecus gelada. The sequence goes on from NC_037683.1 coordinate 101,245,010, forward strand.
TTTTATTAAAAACATTTTAATATAAATTTATGGGTACAAGTGTAATATTGTTATATGAATCCATTACATACTGGTGAAGTCAGGAATTTTAAAGTATCCATCACCCAAATAATGTAACTTCTCATCATTCCCTTCCCCACCTTCTCACCCTTCCGAGTCTCCATTGTCAATTATTCTGCACTCTATGCCCATGTGTACACTTCATTTAGCTCCCACTTGTAAGTGAGAACATGTGATATTTGTCTTCCTATGTTTGTCTTGTTTCATTTTGGATAATGACCCCCAGTTCCATCCATGTTACTGCAAAAGACATGATTTCATTCTTTTTTATGGCTGAGTAGTATTCAAGTGTGTATAATACCACCTTTTCTTTATGCAATCAGCCATTGATGGAATCTTAGGTTGATTCCATATCTTTGCTATTGTGAATAGTGCTGTGATAAACATATGAGTTCGTGGGGTTTTTTTATTTTTTGTTTTTGTTTTCTTTTTGAGATATAGTCTTGCTCTGTGGCCCAGGCTGGAGAGCAGTGGCACGATGTCTGCTCACTGCAAGCTCCGTCTCCCAGGTTCACGCCATTCTCCTGCCTCAGCCTCCCAAGTCGCTGGGACTACAGGGGCCCACCACCACGCCCGGCTAATTTTTTTGTATATTTTAGTAGAGATGGGGTTTCACTGTGTTAGCCAGGATGGTCTCAATCTCCTGACCTTGTGATCTACCCGCCTCGGCCTCCCAAAATGCTGGGATTACAGGCATGAGCCACCGCACCCGGCCATGTTATCTTTTTAATATAATTATTTCTTTATTTTTGGGTAGATATCCAGTAGTGGGATTGCTGGATCATATGGTGGTTTTTTTTTTTTTAGTTCTTTAGGAAATCTCTGTTCTGTTTTCCACAGAGGTTGTACTAATTTACAGTTGCGCTAACTGTATAAGGGTTCTCTTTCTCTACATCTTGCCAACATCTGGGTTTTTTGTCTTTTTAATATTTAATATTTAATATTCTGACTGGCGTTAGATGGTATCTCATTGTGGTTTTAATTTGCATTTGTCTGATGATTAGTGATGTTGAACTTTTTTTTTCAAATGCCCGTGGGCAATTTGTGTGACTTATTTGAAAACTGACTGTTCATGTCCTTCTTCCACTTTTTAATGAGATTCTTTACAGGTATTTTTGTAGAGTTGTTTGAATTTCTTGTAAATTCTGGATATTAGTCTACTGTCAGTTGTATTCAAACTCATTTTAAAATATATATTCTGCATGGCAAAATAAAGTAAAACAACATAACCCCAAACACACACATCTGCTGACTTTCATAAGTCAGTCAATACTAGGGAATTGGCTGAAGCAGGACAGAAGATACATACACATATGCCTTTGGCATCCAGATAGACAACCTAGGTCCATTAGGCATTAATAGGGAACTCTGGAAACTGCAGTTTACTGCAGAGCACGTGCCACACCCAGATAATCTTTTTAAAAAAATCTATAATTAGCTTTATTAACTGTAACATTTTCACAAATTCTTAAATTTTATGTTTTAATTTTCATAATATTACAGTTTAAAACATACAGCTTAAAAACAAGCATATTAAATCAAATCAACAAATATTCAAGCCTACATGAAAGAAGAATGAAATGAGATTACCTTTTTATATAATCAGCTGAATTCTTTTTACGGGCAAAAAGTTAATATTGGTATTTAAAAACCTAAATGTCCAATGTTTCTGCTGGCCATCCAATCCAACCATATGTGTATTACTTAGGCCACAGGATTGCCCATTAGTCTTTCTTGTCAGAGAGCAATTAGCCTCTGAATCATTTTCGCTCAGCACCAGCTTTCTCTATAAATAAATTTGGATAGGCCAGGGAATTGTCATCTTGGTACTTGATAGAAGTAGGGATGCTGCTCAGTTGTATTTCGTTTTTCAGTACTGGGTAGATCAACACCTGCTACTGCTGGTCCTGATGTTGAAGTTGCATGTTTTGCCTCACTAGGTTCCACTAACTTTTTGACTTCTTAATTGATCTGAATGTCTGCTGAACAAAGGAATCACTTTCAACAGCTTCCATTTCTTTTACTTTTTTCACTTGTTCTACCAGGGTGGCTTGGTCTTCCTCCTTTCTTCTCTTTGCTTCTTCCTCATTTCTTTCTTTGGCTTTCAATGCATCAGCTTTTGCAGCAGCTTCAAGAACCAGCTGTAGTCTGGCTTTGGCCTGTTCAGCTGGTGGCAGATGTTTTAATCCAGCTTTGATGTTTCCAGATTCCCAATGTTTAATGTTATGTAATCCTTGTCCTTCCCTTATCTTTCCCCTTTTCTCTTTATCTCTGCCTTTACGTTGTTCTTTATCTCAAGAACAACTATGCATTCTTCTGTGGCTGGACCTTTCACTGCTCTGACTGTGAGAACATGGACAAGGCCTTCACCTAGATCTTCTTATTCTGCTTTTTGACCTAGACCTCTTAACTCCATAGGATTTCCCTCGACCCCTTGAACGATTTCAAGTTAGTTTCCTTCTAGAGCCATGAGATCCACTGCTTGATTGATGCCTGAGTCTTCTATCATAAGAATGTGAACGAGGCTGAAGATCTCTGGACCAAGATTTTGACTTTGATCTTGATTTCCTTCTTTCTTTCTTTCAGCTGTATATTCTACTATCTGAAGAACTCCTCGTTGAGGACCGTCTACAGTTCTTTTTTTTTTCTCTCTCTCTCTCTCGGTTCTGCTTTCTTCTACAGTATTTGATGACCAGCGTCCTATTTCTATAAGCTAGGTCCAGAGCTTTGAGCTCACACCTTCCTTTGATACGCAAGCGCTGCAGACCCTGAGATTTTTCTTCGGATCAGGGTGCCGCTGGCATCCACTGAACTTGCTTCAGTTTAAGCTCAGCACCTTCCTGAGAATCATTTCATTTTATCTTTCATTTTGTAGTGAGAAGAGGCTTCAGCATGAATAGGGACATGCAAGGTGTATAAAATAGAATGGAGTTGTGAATTAGGTAATATGAGGGAGAAAATTATAAAAAATATAAAGCATTTTAAAGACAAATGTGTGTTACACAAAACTAGGTACCTGCTGGTCTCAGAAGCTTTAAGTGGTTTATAATCGAGTCAACAATAAGTGGCAGATCAATTGAAAATATGTTTGCATGAAGTTCTTAGTTCAGAGGTAAAGCTAGGATGCTACGCACAGCAACATTGGAAGGGAAAGAGCTTTTGAAATCCAAGTCTGGGCATTTGCTCTAATCAGAGGTCAACATCATCTCTGCCCTCCTAACCCACTCCCCTGCCAGGTGTCCTATCTCCCAGACCACACGTTAGCAGATATAATATCTGTCATTCTGGCTTCTCATCATTCTCTTTCCAGAAAAATCCTGACGTGATTTTATCTGCAAGATGGAGAGAAAAGGAGAGAGCATCACATGTCTTATATTAATCACAAAAACTAGATGGGTTTTATTTCAGGTGCTAATTCTTTTGAGAACACAAGGGAACCTTTGATCTTAATCTATTTGATGTGGTTTTAAGTAAAGGAGCATCTTATGTTTACTTTGAAGGTGTTTTTTACTTCGGGCTTGATCAAACATTACATTTGGTTCCAGAGAAAAACTCATTGGGAACGCAGCATGTAGTATAGAATTAGACATCCCTAGGCTTGAAGCCCATCTCAGCCATGAACTACCTTCATGACCTTCAGCTAGTTACTTTTCCTCACTCAGCTTCAGTTTCTTCATTTATAAAGCAAGTGCCTCAACATCCCTTTTTGATTTTCTTAATCTTGTCTACACGTCTACAAGTAGCCCTTTTATTACTGATTTTTAACTAGTGCTGGCCATTGAAATGACCTGAGAAGCCCATGTCTCACTCTCAGACGAGGGGAATTTTGGTTCTAATGGCAGTCATGGTTGAGAGTCCACTGTGTTAAAGTCTCTTCATTTGAAGCATCTGATGTGAATTCTATTTTCTGCTTAAACCCAGACATAGATGTTAAGTTTTAAAATTACATCTTACATTCATTCCCACCACATACTCATTGAGTGCTTACCATGTACAGACTCTGTGATAGACTATGGAAATACATTCAAAGAAATTCCCTGTTTTTAAGAACTTTATCTAGTGTTTAGAAAATGCATTTAAAACTTATAATTAAAATACTATAGACCTTGGCTTAAAGGATGCACCTTGTTGTCTGTAATCATATTTGTAGTTATATATTGCTTTGAAAATACACTGTAGACATTAAGAAAAAAAAGGAAATAAAAAGTACATGAATCGTGAAGGAGAAAATAAAATTGTCTTTGTTCACAGATGACATGATTGTCCATGTAGAAAATCCCAAAGAACTGGCAAAACAAACAAATCTAGAACTAATTAGTTCTAGATTATAGCAAGGTTGCAGGATACAAGCTTAATATGTGAAAGTGAATTCCTTTCCTATATACCAGCCATGAACAATTGGAATTTGAAATCAAAATACAGCACCATTAATATTATTACCAAAAGAGAGAGAGGGAGAAATATGTATTATGCTAACAAAAGAAGTAAAAAAGGTATGTGAGAAAAACTACAAATCTCTGATGAAATAAATCAAAGGAGATCTAAATAAATGGAAAGACAAACTATATGAATGGATAAGAATACTCAATCTTGTTATGTGTCAGTTCATCCCAATTTGATCCATAGATTCAAATCCTAGAAAGCTACTTTGCGGATATCTGCAAACTGATTCTAAGGTTTACATGAAAAGGCAAAAAGATGTGATAGTCGAAACAATACTGAAGAAGAACAAAGAAGATGAACTCTCATTGACTTCAAGTCTTTCTATAAAGTTACAATAATCAAAATAATGTGGCATTGGTGAAAGAATAGACAGATTAAAGAAACAGCATAGAGTATTCAGAAATCAACTCATACAAATATAGCCAACTGATCTTTGACAAAGGGGTAAAACCAATTCAATGGAGAAAGGGAAAAGATAGTCTTTTTAACAAATGGTGCTGGAACTGGCGTTCCTTATGAAAAAGAAAAAGAATCTAGACACTGACATTACACCTTTCACAAAAGTTAGTTCAAAAAAAAAAATCATAGATCTAAATGTAAAACACAAAACTATAAAATATGTAAAAGATAACATAAGGAAAAATCTAGATGACCTTCGTTTTGGTAATGAGCTTTAAGATATGATGCTAAAAACATGATCCACGAAAAAAAAAGTGTTAAGTGGGACTTCATTAAAATTAGAATCTTCTGGGCCGGGCATGGTGGCTCACGCCTGTAATCCCAGCACTTTGGGAGGCCAAGGTGGCAGATTACAAGGTCAGGAGATTGAGACCATCCTGGCCAACATGGTGAAACCACGTCTCTACTAAAAATACAAAAATATGGCCGGGCGCGGTGGCTCAAGCCTGTAATCCCAGCACTTTGGGAGGCCGACGGGCGGATCACGAGGTCAGGAGATCAAGACCATCCTGGCTAATAAGGTGAAACCCCCGTCTCTACTAAAAAATACAAAAAACTAGCCGGGCGAGGTGGCGGGCGCCTGTAGTCCCAGCTACTCGGGAGGCTGAGGCAGGAGATGGCATAAACCCGGGAGGCGGAGCTTGCAGTGAGCGGAGATCCGGCCACTGCACTCCAGCCTGGGCAACAGAGCGAGACTCCGTCCCAAATGAATGAATAAATAAATAAATAAATAAATAATAAAATACAAAAATTACCTGGGCATGGTGGCACGCACCTGTAGTCCCAGCTACTCGGGAGGCTGAGGCAGGAGAATCACTTGAACCCAGGAGGTGGAGGTTGCAGTGAGCCAAGATTACACCACTGCACTCCAGCCTGGCAACAGAGCGAGACTCCATCTCAAAAAAAAAAAAAAATTAGAATCTTCTTATCTGTGAAAAATACTGTTAAGACAATGAAAAGACAAGTCACACACTAGGAGAAAATCTTTGCAAAACACTGTTGGTAAAGGATATGTATCCAAAATATGCAAAGAACTCTTTAAAAAAATTCACAATTAAAAAAAAAAAAAGCCCAATTAAATTGACAAACCATCTGAACAGACACCTCACCAAAGAAGATATATAGCTTAAAAGCAACCATAGGAAAATATGCTCAACATCATATGCTATTAGGCGATATAGCTTGGATGCTTGTCCTCTCCAAATCTCATGTTGAAATGTAATCCCTGTAATCCCTAATGCTGACGGTGGGGCCTGATGGGGAGTATTTGGGTCATGGGGGAGGATCCTTCATGAATGGCTTGGTGCTGTCCTCACAATAATGAGTGAGTTCTCACTCTGTTCATGTGAGATCTGGTTGTTTAAAGAGTGTGGCCCCTCCCCACTCTCTCTTCTGCTCCCACTCTCACCATGTGATGCCCCTGTTCCTCCTTCTCCTTCCACCGTGACTGTAAACATCCTGAGGCCCTAACAGGGGCAGGTACCAGTGCCATGCTTACTGTGCAGCATGTAGAACTGTGAGCCAATTAAACCCCTCTTCTTTATAAATTGCCCAGCTTCAGATATTTCTTTATAGTGATGCAAATGCAGCCTAACACATCAGGGAAACACAAATTCGAGCAATAAGGAGACCCCTATTAGAATAACTAAAATCTAAAATACTGATGATACCAAATGCCAGTAAAGATGTGGAGTAACAGGTACCCTCATTCACTACTAGTGGGAAAGCAAAATGATACAGCTACTTTGGGAGAAAATTTGGCAGTGTTTTTACAAAGTTAAACATATTCTTCCCATACATCAGGCAACCACACTCTTTGGTATTTAGACTATGAGTTCAAAACTTATGTCTACTCAACCTGCACACGAATGCCTACTGTTAAGTGAAATAAGCCAATGTGAAAAGGCTATGTAATGTATGGTTTCAACTTCATGACATTTTGGAAGTGGCAAAACTATAGATCAATGATATAAAAGGATTTGGGAAGCACAGGAGGCAGAGGAGAGGGATGAATAAGGTGGAGCACATGGGAAAGCGGTGAAACTATTCTTTTTTTTTTTTTTTTTTTTTTTGAGATGGAGTCTCGCTCTGTCTCCCAGGCTGGAGTGCAGTGGCACAATCTTGGCTCACTGCAAGCTCTGCCTCCTGGATTCAGGCCATTCTCCTGCCTCAGCCTCCCAAGTAGCTGGGACTACAGGCACCCGCCACCACGCCCGGCTAATTTTTTTTTGTATTTTTAGTAGAGACGGGGTTTCACCGTGTTAGCCAGGATGGTCTTGACCTCCTGACCTTGTGATCCACCCGCCTCGGCCTCCCAAAGTGCTGGGATTACAGGCGTGAGACGCTGCACCCGGCCGAAACTATTCTATGTGGTATTATAATGATGACACATGGTATTATGCGTTTGGTCGTAGGATGTACAACACAAGAGTGAACCCTAATGTTAATGATGGACTTTAGTTAATAGGAATGCATCAATATTGGTTCACCAATGGAAACAAATGTACCGTTACAAAGCAAGGTGTTAACAATAGGGGAAACTGCTAGTTAGGGTGGGGTGGAAAGAGCGGGCTATATTTACTTCCTGCTCATCTTTCTATAAACCTAAAACTGACCTAAAAGTAATGTCCATTAATAAAAAATATGCTGCAGAAGTATCACAGGCTGCATGTAATAAAACTGCTTCTCATGCGTATCTAAAACTTTTAAAAAATTACTAGTAGAATCTTATTGATTAGAAAGAATAAAATATAATGGTGGGACAAGGAAGCATTAGTGGTCCTTTCCTTCTCTTTGGAGTAGGAAGCCATCGTGTGTTCCGGAGGCCAGAATGTTCAGAGGCAAATTTCGAGTTGTTTGGGGTGTGCCTTAGCTTTCCCACTGAGTACAAATGTTCCATCCAAATGCACGGGTAGAATTGTTGCCCCGAATTTAGTGTTTGGAATTACTAGTAAGACTCACTAGGAATTACTAGTAATTCATGCAGGCTTGAAGTTGGACTACATGAGAAGGAGGTAAGATGATTCTGGGGAAGGTTTCATGAAAGTCTTTCCATACAGACTTTATTTTCCTTAGCTGCAAACAAGGGAGACAGAATAGATGATGTGGATGATTCATCTTAACTCAAATTATATGAATGATTTATATTCTGGGCACAGTAGGAAAAATAATGTAAAACATCTTTATGAGATAATGAGTTTTGTACTTGAGTTATCACTTGGGAATGGAATATAAAATTTCTCATCAACCAATCCCTGAAAAGCAGGGATTGGCAAACTTTTTCTATAAAAGACTTGATAGTAAATATTTTGGGTTTTGTGGACTCTACTGTCAATCACAGCTATTCAACTCTTCTATTGTATGAACACACTACGGACAATACATAAATGAATGAGTGTCACTATGTTTCAATAAAATTTTATTTACAAAAACAGGCAAAGTTGGCCGTGGTTGGTCAACATCTTTTAGGCACTGAAACAATATGTTGGACCAAAGTCAAAAGAAAAGGAGAAATGAAGAAAGGGGGAAAAGAAAGAAAAAAGGAAGGAGAGAAGGAAGGAAGGAGAGAAGGAAGGAAGGAGAGAAGGAAGGAAGGAAGGAAGGAAGAGAAGGTAAGTCACAGGTGCCTTATAGTGTTCATTCACTTAATCGTTTGTTCCCATGGCAAATATTTTAAGCTTCTGTTTTCAGGCACTGTGCTAAGCACTTGAGATTTTTAAAAAAGAGAGTGATAAAAAGTTGAATAAGAGAGTCTCTGCACTCAAGATGCATATGGGCTACAAGGGGATATATTCATGTAATAATAATCATAATAAGTAGATGCACTGAGACCTCCCCAACAACCCTGAATAAGCATGATCCCTACCTGCTACCCAAGTATGCCTGAAATCATAAACAGCAGCTATTTGGAAGCTACTCGCTTTTGTTTTGCTGAGTAGGGTGTGAAAAGTACAGGCAAGAATTGAGTTCCCATGCGTCCATGGGCAATGACGTGGATTTTAGAGGTTATGCTGGGTGGAGGTGAGGAGAAAAGAGATGAGAAAACTGATAGAACTGTGGGAAGAAACACGGAGCCAATGAGAAGGATTGCGATGAGGCTTCTGAACTGTAGTGTGCAATACGGATTCTCCATCCTTCCCCCTGGGAAACAGCACATCATTCACATGCTGTGAACTTAGACCTGTCTTGGGGAATTAAAAGGAAGTGCTCATGTGGGCTCAGAGCAGCTAGGGGGAAAAGACATAAGAGATCTGCCCAACCTGCCTCCCATCTCTAACCTCGGCAACCAATAATCCACTCTCCATCTCTATAATGTCACTACTACCAGATGACTTATAAATGGAATCATACTGTACGTGACCTTTGAGACTGGCTTTTTTCATTCTGCATAGTTCCCTTGAGATGCATCCAAGTTGTTGCCATATCAGTAGTTGATTCCCTTTTTTTTTTTTTTGAGACTGAGTCTCACTCTCTTGCTAGGCCCGAGTGTACTGGTGCAATCTTGGCTCACTGCAACCTCCACCTCCTGGGTTCAAGCGATTCTCCTGCCTCAGCCTCCTGAGTAGCTGGGACTACAGGTGCCCACCACCACGCCCAGCTAATTTTTGTATTTTTTAGTAGAGATGGGGTTTTACCATATTGGCCAGGCTGGTCTCAAACTCTTAACCTCATGATCCGCCCACCTCAGCCTCCCAAAGTGCTGGGATTACAGGTGTGAGTCACCGCGCCCGGCCCTGAATTCCTTTTCATTGGTGAGTAATAGTCCATGGTGTGGAAGTTCCCACACCTTGTTTAACCATTCATCCACTGAAGGACATCGGGATTGTTTCCGGTTTTGGGCTACTGCAAATAAAGCTGCTGTAAACCTGTGCATATGTATTTTGTTGTGGACACAGGCTTTCACTTCTCTGGGACACAGGACCAGTGGTGCAATTACTGATCATATCTTATGTGCATTTCTTAGTTTGAGAAGAAACTATCGAACTATGTTCCCGAGTGGCTGTACCGTTTTACATTCATACTAATATGAGAGATCCAGTTTCTCTGCAATCTCCCCAGCATTTGGTGGATCACTGCTTTTTAAAGCTGTTCTAATAGGTGTCTGGTGATGTGTCAGTATGGTCTTAATTTGCCTAAAGGAGAGTGATAAACATCTTTTCATGTGCTTATTTGCCAGACACATAGGCCACTGGAAAAATGTCTATTCATTGTCTTTTGCCCAATTTCTTTATTTTCTCTCCTCTTTCTTCTTTCTTTCTCTTTTCTCTTTTTTCTCTTTCTCTCTCCCTTTCTTCCTTTCTTTCATTCTCTCCTTCCCTCCCTCCCTCCCTTCCTTCCTTCTTTCCTTCTTTCCTTCTTTCCTTCCTTCCTTCCTTTTCTTTCTTTTCTTACATCTCACTGTGTCACTCAGGCTGAAGTGCAGTGGTAGGGCTCACTGCAGCTTTGATCTCCCAGGCTCAACTGATTCTCCCGCCTCACCCTCCTAAGTAGCTGGGACCACAGGTGTGTGCCTCCATGCCCCATCGATTAAATTTTTTTTTCTTTTTCTGTGGAGACGGCATCTCACTATGTTTCCCAGGCTGGTCTCAAACTCCTGGGCTCAAGTGATCCTCTCGCCTCAGCCTCCCAAAGCTCTAGGATTATAGATGTGAGCCACAGCACCCAGCCTTGCCCATTTTCTAATTGCATTTTTTTTTATGCTTTTGCAGAACAAAAGTTTAAAATTCGATGATGTCCCATTTATAATTTTCCCTTTTATGTGTTGTGCTTTGGGGGCCAAGTCCAAGAATTCTTTACCTAACCCTAAATCCAGATGATTTCTCCTATTTATTTTTCCTAAAGGCTTTATAATTTTACCTTTCACATCTACGTCTGTGATCCATTTTCAGTGAATGTTTGCATAAGATGTGAGGTTTGGGTCCAGTCTTTTTCCTGTGGGTGTCCCGTTGTTTCAGCATCATTTGTTGAAAGGTGATCCTTCCTCCATTTAGTTATTTTTTGCACTTTATGAAAAATCAGATGGGCATGGCTGTGTGGGTTTTGTATTCCGTTCTATTAATCTACGTGTCTATACCTTCTCCAATATCACAGTCTTAACAGCTGTAGCCATAGTAAGTTTAACATCAGGTAGAGTGATTTCTTCCACTCCATTTGTTTATTTACTTATTTAGAGACAGGGTCTTGCTATGTTGCCTGGCTGTGTTTGAACTGGGCTCAACTGATTCTCCCACCTCAGCCTCCTGAGTAGCTGGGACTCCAGGTATGCACCACTGCACCCAGCTCCACTTCCTAGTTCTTTTTCAAAATGTTTTAGCTATTCTAGGTCCTTTGCCTTTCCATATACATTTAGAACGTGCTTCTCTATGTCCTCCTGCCTCAGTATGAAAAACTGCTGAGGCCAGGCATGGTGGCTCATGCCTGCAATCACAGCACTTTGGGAGGCTGAGGCAGGTGGATCACTTGAGGTCAGGAGTTCGAGACCAGCCTGGCCAACTTGGTGAAACCCCTGTCTCTAATAAAATTACAAAAATTAGCCAGGTGTGGTGGCAGGTGCCTGTAATCCCAGCTACTTGGGAGGCTGAGGCATGAGAATTGCTTGAACCCAGGAGGCAGAGATTGCAGTGAGCTGAGATTGCGCCATTGCACTCCAGCCTGGGCAAAAGAACAAGACTCCATTTCAAAAAAAAAAGAAAGAAAAGAAAGAAAAAAGAAAAACTGCTGAGATTTTGATAGACATTTTGTTATATCCTCAAATCAGTTTGTGGAGAACTGGTGTCTTTACTATGTTGAGTCTTCCAATCCATGAACACAATATGTCTCTGCGTTTAACTACATCTTCTTTAATTTTTTTTGTCAGCATTTTTGCAACATTCAGTATATGGATTCTGTACATGTTTTTTCAGACTTATACCTGTTTCATTAGGGAGGGTACAATTGTAAAGGGCATTGTGTTTTTAATTTTAGTTTCCACATGTTTGTTGCTAGTATATAAAAATGTAGTTGATTTTTGTGTGTTGATCTTGTATTGTGCAAATGTGCTGGACTCTTGTTAGTTTAAGAGGTTTGTTGAGGAAAATTCTTTGAGATTCTATGTATAGATGATCATGTCATCTGTCAATAGGAACAGTTTTATTTCTTTTTTTCCATCTCTATGCCTTTTAATTCTTTTTCTTGCCATGTTGTACTTGCTAGAACTTCCAGTATTATGTTGGCTATGAGTAGTGAGTTTGGACATCTTTGCCTTGCTCCTGATCTTAGGGAAGGGCATTTGGTTCTTCACTATTAACTATGGTGTTAGCTGTAATTCTTTGGGAAAATGCTTTTTGTCAAGTTCAGAAAGTTCCTTTCTAGTATTAGTGTCTTGCAAATTTTCATCATGAGTGGATGGTGGATTTTGTCAAAGACTTTCTTGGTGTCAGTTGATATGCTCATAAAACCTTCTTGTTTTTTAGCCTAGTGATATGTTGATTGATTTTTGCATATCGAATTGACTTTGCATAGCTGAAATAAATCCTAATTGATCATAACATGTAATTCTTTTTTTTTTTTTGAGACGGAGTCTCGCTCTGTCGCCCAGGCTGGAGTGCAGTGGCCGGATCTCAGCTCACTGCAAGCTCCGCCTCCCGGGTTCACGCCATTCTCCGGCCTCAGCCTCCCGAGTAGCTGGGACTACAGGCGCCCACCACCTCGCCCAGCTAGTTTTTTTTTTTTTTTTTTTTTGTATTTCTTAATAGAGACGGGGTTTCACCGTGTTAGCCAGGATAGTCTCGATCTCCTGACCTCGTGATCTGCCCGTCTCGGCCTCCCAAAGTGCTGGGATTACAGGCTTGAGCCACCGCGCCCGGCCCATAACATGTAATTCTTTTCATTGTTGGATTAAATTTGCTAGTATTTTGATGATTTTTATGTCTAAGTTCATAAGAGATATGGATCCATCTTTCCTTCCTTCCTTCCTTCCTTCCTTCCTTCCTTCCTTCCTTCCTTCCTTCCTCCCTCCCTCCCTCCCTGCCTTCCTCCCTCCTTTTCTCCCTCTCTGACTTCCTTCCCTTCCTCCCTTCCCTTGCTCTCTTTCTGTCTTTCCTCTCTTCTTTCTTCTGTCTTTGTCTAATTTTGGTATCAGGGTGATACTTGCCTTACACAAAGAGTGGGGAAGGGTTTTCTCTTCTATTTTTCTGGAAGACATTGTGTAAAATTGGTTTTAATTCTTCTTCAAATGTTTGGTAGAATTCACCAGTGAAACTGTCTGGGCCTGGAAACTTTCTCACAGGTGTTTTAGCTATAAATTAAATTTCTTTAATGGTTATATGATTATTCAGGTGATCTATTTTATCTCGGTTGCATTTTGGTAGTTTGTGCTTTTCAAGGAATTAGTCTGATTTTCTATATTCTTGAATGTATGGGCATAAACTTGTTCATAGTAGTCCCTTACTTTCTCTTAAATGACTACAACAGATATAGTGATATTCCATCTTGTTCTGACATTGGAGAGTTGCATATTCTCTCCACTGTTATCAGCCTTCTTAGAGGTTTTTCAATTACTTATTATATTTTTTTAATGATCCAGCTTTTGTTTCACTGATTTTCTCTATTGTTTTCCTGTATTAACTTCTTTGATTTTTGCTCTTATTATTTCCTCTCTTTCTGCTTGTTTGGATTTAATTTAGATTTTCTTTTTCTACCTTCTTCTTAAGTAGGAACTTAAGATCACTTAAGATCATTAATTTGAGATCTTTTCTCTTTTAAACATAAGCAGTTCATGCTTAAATTTCCTTCTCAGTACTGCTTTTGCTGTATTCCACAAAATTTAATGCATGATATTTTCATTTTTCTTCTTCTTCTCTGTATTTTAAATTTTTACTTGAAAGTTTTTATTGCCCCATGGATTATTTAGAATTGTGATGTTTAATATACAAGTTTGGGAATATTTTTATTGACTTTCTATTACCGATTTCTTAGTTGATATTTTGTGATCAGAGAACATACTCTAACTGTGTGTGTCTTTTTCACTTTTCAGCTCCATCAATTTTGCTTCAGTGTTTTGACGCTCTGTTGTTTGGTGCATGCACAGCTAGGTCTTCTTCGTGTATTCATCCTTTTATCATTAAGTGATATTCCTTTGTCCCTGTGTTCTTCTGTGCTTGGAAGTCTACTTTATCTGATATTAATATAGCCATGGCTACTTTTTTGAAATGAATGCTTGCATAATCATTTTACATAATTTTTTTAACCTACCTATGTCACTGCTTTTCAGTTGAGTTTCCTGTAGGCAACATAGAGTTAAGTTGTGGTTTTTTTAACCCACTATTCCAATCTCTGTTTAGTGGATTTAGACCATTTCATTTGAAATAATTATTAAAATATTAGGGCTAAAGTCTTTCATTTTACTGTCTTTTTTTCCTGTTTGTTCTCTCTGTTTCTTATTCCTGTTTCTCTTTAACTTTTTTTTTTCTCAGACAGTCTCACTCTGTCACCTAGGCTGGAGTGCAGTGGCACTGTCTCAGCTCACTGCAACCTCTCCCCAACCAGGTTCAAGTGATTCTCGTGTCTCAGCCTCCCGAGTAGCTGGGATTATAGGTGCCCACCACCACGCCTGGCTAATTATTGTATTTTTAAAAATTAGAGATGGGATTTCACCATTTTGGCCAGGCTGGTCTGGAACTCTTGAACTCAGGTGATCTGCCCCCCTTACCTCCCAGAGTGCTGGGATTACAGGTGTGAGCCACCGCACCCAGCCACACCCAGCCAACATTTTCTTTATTTTAATGAGATATATAAATATATATGTGATTTTTTAGCATATTGCTCTGGATAGTTTTCTTAGTGGTTTCTCTAGGCATTACAGTATTTATACATAAATTGTGACAGTCTACTGTCACACAAAGTGTTACCACTTCAGGTGAACTGTAGACACCTTGCTTCTTAGTTTCTTTTATCTTGCCCAGTTTTTAAGTTTAACTGTCTAAGTATTTCCTCTACATACATTAACCACCACATCAGATAGTGTTATATATTTTGTTTCACCCATGAAATATGATTTAGAAACTCACAAGGAAGATCGTCTATTTACTCCTGGTTTTGTCCATTCTGTTATTCTTTCCTTTCTGATTTCCAATTCTTCTGTTGTCATTTCCTTTCTGTTTAGAGAATTTCCTTTAGCTATTCCTTAAGGGTCAGTCTGCTAGCCACAAATTCTCTTATTTTACCTTCATCTGAACGTGTCTTTATTTCCTTGTCATTCCTGAAGGATACTTTCACCAAACATACAACTCACAATGAACAGTTTTTTTCTTCCAGTACTTGAAAAATTGTTTCTACTTCCTTCTGGTATCATGGTTCCAGAGGACTATTTGCAAGATATTGTTTCTTTGCCTTTCATTTAATTATGATATGCTTTGGCATGGGTTTTCTTGGGTTTCTCTTATTTAGGGTTCACTTAGGTAATTTAGTCTATAAGCTTAGTTCTTTTGCCATGTTTAGATAGTCTTCACCAATTATTTCTTTTTTTTTTTGTCTCTCTCTCTTTTTTTTTTTTTTTTTTTTTTTTTTTGAGACGGAGTCTCGCTCTGCCGCCCAGGCTGGAGTGCAGTGGCCAGATCTCGGCTCACTGCAAGCTCCGCCTCCCGGGTTTACGCCATTCTCCTGCCTCAGCCTCCCGAGTAGCTGGGACCACAGGCGCCCGCCACCTCGCCCGGCTAGTTTTTTGTATTTTTTAGTAGAGACGGGGTTTCACCGTGTTAGCCAGGATGGTCTCGATCTCCTGACCTCGTATCGAGACCATCCTGGCCTCCCAAAGTGCTGGGATTACAGGCTTGAGCCACCGCGCCCGGCCTTTTTTTTTTTTTTTGAGATGGAGTCTCTCTGTCACCAGGCTGGAGTGCAGTGGCGCAATCTTGGTTCACTGCAACCTCTGCCTCCCAAGTTCAAGTGATCCTCCTGCCTCAGCCTCCCAAGTAGCTAGGACTACAGGCACATACCACCACGCCCGGCTAATTTCTGTATTTTTTGTAGAGACAGGGTTATCACCATGTTGGCCAGGTTGGTCTTGAACTCTTGACCTCAGGTAATCTGCCTGCCTTGGCCTCCCAAAGTGCTGGGATTACAGGCATGAGCCATTGTGCCTGGCCCATTATTTCTTTGCAAATTTATTCAGCCCTATTCTCTTTGTCTGCTTACAAATGTTAGATCTTTTGTTATAGTCTCACAGGTCCTGAAAACTCTGTTTTTGTTTTGTTTTGTTTTGTTTTTTTAAGTCTTTTTCTCTCTGTTGTTCAGATTGAGTAATTTTTGTTGCTTTATCTCCAGGTTCATTGATTTTTTCTTCTGTCATATTCATTCTGCCATTGCACCCATCCAATAAGTCTCTTCTTTTCAACTGTTGTACTTTTCAATTCTATAGTTTTCATTTGGTTCCTTTTTATATCTTTTATTTCTTTAGTGAGACTTCATTTATTTTTTCATTTGCAAAGTATATTTGTCATTGCTCTTTCGAATGATTTTTGTATGAGGGCTACTTTAAAATTTTTGTGAGATAGTTCCAACTTTGATTCACTCTGGTATTGGCATCTGTTGATTGTCTTTTCTCATTCCATTTGAAATTTCCTGGTTCTTGGTATGACAAGTGAGTTTTGATTGTATCCTAAACATTTGGATATTATATGAGGAGACTTTAGATTCTACTTAAATCTCCTCTTCTAGCAGTCACCCTGTTTAAGTTTAGCGCATAGGTCCTGTTCCTGCTTCTGTGGGCTGTGGTTCTTTTGTGTCTTCTTTGTTTATTTGTTTGTTTTTGTTTTGAGACTGAGTTTTGCTCTTGTTGCCCAGGCTGGAGTGCAATGGCATGATCTTGGTTCACTGCAACCTCTACCTCCCAGGTGCAAGCGATTCTCCTGCCTCAGCCTCCCAAGTAGCTGGGACTACAGGCACCCGCCACCACGCCCAGCTAAGTTTTTGTATTTTTAGTAAAGAAGGGGCTTCACCGTCTTTGCCAGGATGATCTCGATCTCCTGACCTCAGGTAATCCGCTCACCTGAGCCTCCCAAAGTGCTGGGATTACAGGCGTGAAGCACCACGCCCGGCATGTGGGCTGTGGTTCTAATGACAATAGAGTTTTCAAAGCTCCTGCAGTGCTGTTCTTGTCCGTGTCCTTCCCTTGGTCCAAGCTGGTGTAGTGCACTTCCCCGGGACTCTGGGTGTCAGCAGGAGATACCAGCACATGGGCCGAGAGTGCCTTGCTCATTTGCTCTCGGCCATCTGGTGCCAGCTTTCATTGTCCAAGCTAGTGTAAGTGCACTTCCCCAGGACTCTGGGTGTCAGCAAGAGATACCAGCACATGGGACAAGAGCCCCTTCCTCACTTGCTCTCAGCCATCTGGTGCCAGCTTTTGTCATCCGTGCAGGTGAAAGGGAACCTGAGGCATCAGAAAAAGATCTCTGCCTGTCCCACTGTGGGAGGAAAGCCCCTGTCTGGGCTGCCTGTGCTCTGGGGTGAGGGGACTGTGATCACATGGGCCTGTGTCACCTTCTACCACTGGGTGAAAGAGGTATGAACAGGCAAATTAAAAATGCAAAGTCAAGATGTGTTCAGAAAATGAAATTTTCTTGTCTCTCTCTCTGCTAAGAGGAATCAATTTTATATTTTAGCTTCGTTTTCGTTCTTTAGTCACTTTCAGTTTTAAAATGCTGTCTCGTTCAGAGAGCTTTTCTGCCAGATCTAATCACTGTCCCCTTATTCTTGATGCTCCTGAGGGAGTCTTCTCCCGCTCTTGGTTCTTCCCCTCCTTCCTCCTGGTGTATGAAACGCCCATTGCTCATTAGCAGAGGGCAGGGAGGGCCGCTGGGCTCCTGCAATCAGGCACATGTCTGTGGTCCCCTTCCTCAGCCTG
The DNA here is from genome assembly GCF_003255815.1 of Theropithecus gelada. NCBI lineage: Eukaryota > Metazoa > Chordata > Mammalia > Primates > Cercopithecidae > Theropithecus > Theropithecus gelada. The sequence continues at coordinate 101,262,852 of NC_037683.1, forward strand.
AGATCCCCAGATTCAGCAGTATCCAAGGCTGGCTCCTCTGTGTGTGGGTCACTGGGTGGCCCTGGGACTCCCTCATTTCTCCTACAGGTTCCATCCTGCACAGAATTTCCCCAGCCCCAGCTCCCTCCAGCCCCTACCCCTCTTTGCTTGTGTGTGTGACCTATTGTGGGCTGGCACATGGACCATGTTCCCAGGCCTTTTCTACCTCAGCCTTTGGAGCATATGATTACGGAAGTCTTTGCCCTGTCATGGGGACCTGCACAGATACTTTCCTTGGCAACTGGTATCCTCAGCTCCGCTGCTGCTCATCTCTCTCCTGACTTTCTCCCGTGCCCTGGCAGAACTTTTTGCCAAATAATTCACATCCAAGAAGCAAACCCTAGCCACTCTTCCCATAATCTTGTGTCTCCCTAAACATCATTCTGCCTCCTTCGCAAATACCTCAGGTTCACTTTATTTCCTTTCTGCTCTTCCTGATTGTTCTTATATCTTCTCCCTCCCGTCTCTCTCCCTCCCTCCCTCAATGATTAGACATTGTCAGGTAAAGGTCAAGACTGGTAGATCAGTTGGAGTCACTGCCACATTGCCTCAAAAGCTGCACCTGAGGCCTCCACCAGTACTGAGTGACCATCCTGCTCCCACAGCCTCTTCAGTTTTCCATTTAAAAGTGCATTTCTTGCCATCTCCACTTCCTCCCTGTTGACGAAAGATAGCCCTCCTGGGTCTCTCAGGCCACTGCCCGTCACTCTGATTTCCACAAATGCCAAGCCGTGATCATGCTTTATCTGAGCCTTTTCTCAGGGCTGTTCGCAGCAGGCAACCTTGAGGGATGGGGTAATGCCTCTCTCTGGACAAAGAGGAGGTCTGTTCGCTGCTTGCTATTAAAGTGATGGATTTCTCATGTTCATATTCTTCTCATACAACTTACTTCATGTGCCAGTGTCATCTGGATGCTCCGGACCGGCTCCATAGGAACCTGGGGTACAAGAAAAACGAACACAAACACGCAAATGCTAAAATGAAGCAGAAACTCAGTCATTTGGGTGAGGTTAGAGGAATACTTTCCTGCCCCTGAACGATCCATATTAACATTTTCCTATACAGTACCAGATGCTTAGGTAATTGCTTGCCCTCTCCCCTGCTCTTTTTTGCTTTGACTTTGTATTTTTAGCTCAGAAGCCTCCCGCTGACGAGAACAATATGGCACTAAGGAGATTAAAACTTTGACGTGATAAATACTTGGGACTTGAGACCTGTTCTCAGAAGGTACATTATCTCCATTCAAATTGCCCAGGAAGTCTTGTGCAATGATACACATTTTAGCATCTCTTTCAATGCCTGCTCTTATGTCTGATAATATGAAGAAAGCTATATCTAACATAACAAGCTGCTTCCTCTTCTATCCCTGGCTCCTCCCAAGGGACATGAAGAGATGCTAGAAAAATACAAGGGGGGAAAGAACCTTGGCTCTGAGTCAGAACAGGAAAAAAAACAAACATGGAGAGGAAGAAACCCTGAAAATAAGCCTAAGGACCTCAGCACCCACTATAAAAAAAAAAAAAAAAAAGTCTGGAGAGGGGACTGGACTGCAGCTTTCTTAACACTAGGCTCCAAATGGCACATTCACTTCTGCTGCTAAGTCACTACTGGTCACCTATCTGCACTGGCAGGGGGTGGGGGAGGGTGGTGGTGGGGGTGGGAATGTTGAGCTGTGTGCCCAGGAAGCAGAGAAAATGGGGTTTTGTTGGACAGCTGGCAGGCTCTGCCATGGTGGAGGAGGAGGAGATATCTGAATCAAGTCTTATTATTTTTCTCTTTCTGAGTCACTTGATCTTTTTTAGAAGATGCCCAAATTATCTTCTCTTTATTTTTGAAGTCTAATTGCTTTACCAGGGTATGGCTGAGTGATGACTTTTCTATATCATTTTCCTCCCTAACATGGTGCACTTTTTAAATCTGCAGATTTGATTCTTCTCTCATTTCAAGAAAAATTTTTGAATCATCATCCTAAATACTTATATGTTACATTTGTTTAGTCCTCTTCTATAGGCACAGAAATCCATTTTTTAAAACAAATACACTTACAAGATTTACTGTTATCACAAGGTCACATTCCTGTAGAATATAGAAATATGTGTAGCTTTCAGTTTACTAAGTCTGCATTTTTTGTTTTTAAAGAGAAGAGGTCTTGCTCTGTCACCCAGCCTGGAGAGCAGTAATGTGATCATAGCTCACTACAGTCTCTAACTCCTGAGCTCAAGCAATCCTCCCATCCCAGCTTCCTGAGTGGCTGGAACTATAGGGGCATAACACCATTGCCCAGGCTGGTCTCAAGCTCCTGGCTTCAAGCATTCCTTCTGCCTTGACCTCCCAAAGTGCTGGGATTACAGGTATGACCAATACACCCAGCCAAGTCTGTGTTTTCCAAATTGCAGCCTGTGACTCATGATGGGGTCATGAAATCTATTTAGCGGATTGTAATCTGCTGGATTGGTTTCCTATTGTTGCATAACAAATTATGACAAAATGAGCAGCTTATAACAACACATATTTATTATCTCACAGTTTCTGTAGGTCAGGAATCTGCAAACAGCTTTGCTGGGTCCTTTGTTCAGGGTTTCATAGGGCTGCAATCAAGATGCCATCTAGGCTCCATTCTTATCTGGAGGCTCAACTGGGGAAGAATCCACTTCCAAGCTCATTCAGGCCTTTGACAGAATTTATTTCCTTGTGGCTGTATAACTGAGGGCTTCTGCCTTTTTTTGACTGTTGGTGGGAACCCACCCTTGGTCCTAGAGGCTGCCCACAGTTGCTGGAGGCCATCCACAGTTCTTTACCACATGGGCGTCCTCAATGTGGCACTCCATTCACTGAGCCAGCAAGGAGGCTCTCTCACTCCAGTCTGATGACATAATATAGTCCTGGGAGTGGCATATGATCACCTTTGCTGGTCCTATTAACCCACAGGAGCATAAGTCACTGGTCCTGCCCAGAGTTGAGGGGAGGGGAGTATCCAAAGGTGTCAACACCAGTAGGTACAGTTCATTGAGGATCATCTTAGGGTCTTGTCACCCCATCTGTATTTAGAAAATAGAATAGGATTATGTAGAAGATACCAGAACGTATCCCTTGTAATAAGAGTATGTATTTCTAAACAAAAATTGTATTTAGTAATGTAAATTGTGTGTGTGTGTGTGTGTGTGTGTGTGTGTGTGTGATGAAAAATGTATTTCTTACCAAATGGTCTAGAGCAAAATAGTCTGAGAGCCCCTGACCTGGGAGGTTTTCTTGCAAACACTGAAGATAAGACTGCTTTTGAATTGTACACCGCCCTGGTGCTACCTGGCTTGCTGCCTCTGTTCAGTGTGCTTTCATGGCAACCAAGACGCAAATGTTCTCCAGCCTGCTCTACTGTATTTCCGCCGGTAGTTGTAGTAGCCATCACAGTTCTTGAATTATCAAAAAACTTAAATCAATGTCATAACTTCCTCTAAAGTTTTTTTACCAGCTCCTCCCATGAGCTCCCACGCCATGCTGGATCTGCACACCGTAGGGACCGCCTTCTTGCTTGTGCCTTTTCCCTGCTCCCCAGCTGTGTACAAGGTCTGGTCCTGTTGTGTGCTCAGGTTTACGAGTTTCCCCTGCCCTTGGCGGCCCTGCTTCAAGCATATTGAAGTTTGGCATTAGAGATGTTCTCTTATTAACACCAAGATTGCCATTTCTGTTCTTAGTCTCCATGTTATTTTCTTATGGTTTAAGAGAAAAGAGGGGTCTGAGAAGTCCTTACTTTGCCATCTTCAAGTCCTGCTCACCTGAGGCAGCTCTGAGGCTTTGAAATAAGTCCCATTATCCTCCCACTACCTCTGAAGCCTCCCTGCGGCCACTCTCACAGGCAGTGAGGCCTGGATATGGCACGTCCTCAATGTCTTCCCTGCCTTCTTGGGTGGTGGCCACCTCAGGATGGGGAGCTCAGCTGGGAATGGGCACAACCTTGACTGCCCTACGAAGACTCCTATTTCTTCTGCAGTTTGGTTACAGTTTGTGTCAGAGATGTTTATTGCTGTGGTTTTGGACTCGGTTTCCTGTGGCCTGCCATGGGGGGCCTTCGTTTCCACCTGAGTTGGCCCTTATGGTTCAATCCCTCCAGAGCTGTAGCTGACATCTCACCTCCTTCCTGAGATCTATCCTCCTCCCCCGACCCCCACCATCTCTCCTACTTTTGGGGATTTTTGTTTGTTTTGTTTTTGAGACAGGGTTTGCTCTGTCACCCAGGTGAGAGTGCAGTGGTGTGATCATAGCTCACTGCAGCCTCGACCTCCTGGCCTTAAGCAGTCCTCCTGCCTCAGCCTCCCAAGTAGCTGGGACTACAAGCATGTGTCACCACGCCTGGCTAATTTTTAAATTTTTTATAGAGATGGGGGTCTCACTGTGTTGCCCAGGCTGATCTCAAACTCCTAGGCTCCAATGATGTTCTAGCCTCAGCCTTCCAAATGTTGAGATTACAGATGTGAGCCACTGCGTCTGGCCAAAGGGATTGTGTGGTTTTTGTTTCTCATTTTTCTTCCCTTCTGTTAGGTTTCTGTCTATTCATGAGAATTATTAGATCTTTGTGATTTTAATAATTTTGCCTTTATTTTCCCCCCCCAACCTTGAAGAAATGAAAGTGGTGAGCTCAGAAGATCCCAATTACCTCTCCCTATACCTGTCCCTGCAGTCGGAATGAAGGGCGTCTCCTTCCTAAGGTTTTCTTTGTGTCTTCCCTCATCTTCCTCTCTGTCTCAACAACGTGTGTTGGCAACAGTCAATGTCATTACTTCCTCTAAAGTTTTAAATATCAGTGAAAATTCTCAAGATTTTGTTCACCCACTTCTTTCCCCTTATTTGGGGGCGTGTTCTGAGGCTAGGTACTTCTGCAAACCAAGTCAGGCTGTTCCGCTTCTTTCTTTCTGTGAGCACCGCTCTGCAGCGATCATGGCCATAAAGTTTCCTCTCTCATCATTGGCCGAGGGATGAGAGCTCATGTGTGTGCACATGCGTATGTGTGCTTCTCGTTTCTTTTCTCTGTTGTTCATTTTGTCAGACGTTGTAGAGATAACCCTACAACCATCTCTCAGCTTTCTTTTCCTGGAAGTTGTAGATGTGATTTTCTAGATTTTATATATATTTAATATATGTTATATATTATATATGTTATATATTTAATATATACTTTATATATAATATATGTTATATGTATTAAATATATATCTTTATATATGTATATATTTTTTTGAGACAGAGTTTTGCTCCTGTCACCCACGCTGGAGTGCAATAGCACGATCTGGGCTCACTGTAACCTCCAGCTCCTGGGTTCAAGTGATTCTCCTGCCTCAACCTCCCAAGTAGCTGGGATTACAGGCACGTGCCACCATGGTCGGCTAATTTTTGTATTTTTAATAGAGATGAGGTTTCACCATGTTGGTCAGGCTGGGCTCGAACTCCTGACCTCAGGTGATCCACCTGCCTCAGCCTCCCAAAGTGCTGGGATTACAGGCATAAGCCACCGCACCCAGCCTATGGTATAATATTTTTAAGGAGTTTTCTTTTCTAAAAGTGCCACAGACCCATCCTTGCCTGTGGAAGTGTTTCAGCACACCACCACATGCATGACCTAAAATTAGCTATGCCCCAGAAGACCCTCTTTCATGCCCAAGTTGGAAACTGTGCAACACTAGGTGTGATGCGGTCTTTCCTGATTTCTTCTCCTTTCTCTCTCTCCCATCATCCGTGCTTCAGCCTTTACCCTTTTCCTAAAAGGGAAATGGAAAAGCTCAATTATGCAAATAAATGCAGCACAGACTGATGCTACAGCCAAATTCAATTAGCATTACTTCAGGGGAACAAAATCAGTTTTAGGTGAAAAACAAACAAACGAAAGTTCCAGGAAGAGAAAGAGCTACTTAACAAACGAGCAAAGAAATTGTTTGTGGCACAATCATTTTAATCTTGTGAGCACCTGTCTCCGCAGCGTGCTGTCCAAATAAGGTCAGATTCGATTTGCTTCTTGAGGCGACCCACACTGTTCATTTTAAACATCTCAATGCAGTGGCCATCAGGAACAGCTGCAGCTTTGCTGGTGGGGTCTTAGCAAGAAAGGGCCTTCATGCTCACAAACCCACCATTTCAAGAAAGAAAAAGATAAAACACAAACAAAATCACAGCTGTAAGAGCTACATTTGTGGAATGATAAGAAAACCGCTTTTCTGGCACTTAGCCACTGCAGGGCTCTGAGGGATGAGGTGAACAAACTGAACAGGAATCCAATGTTTTCCCAGGTGACAAGAGTGTAAGGCTGCTATAGGCAAGGAGATTGCATGAGTTCCAATGATTAAGCTAAGCTTTCATTTTGATTTGTGCAAAATCAGGAAAAATTAATAAGCACAGGATGTTCTCATGAAGCTGATATTGAAACATAAAAGTAGGTGTGCTGCATACTTCACACCACAGCAAACCCTCCCTTTTTGAGTTATTAGGTTTTGGGGACATGGGGTGGGTGGTGCTCTGAGACACTCAGTGATCGCTTTCAGAAACCAGATTCTAATGAGTATTTTTAACTAGTATCTAGTATTCACTCTGCAAATATTTTTGCCGTATAATAAATAAGTCACCGTTCAAGTGACAGATAACTAGCTATACAGATGACAGGACACCATATGGTGGTTACAAGACAGAATTTAAAATCTTAAAGGACAAAACACTCATATTCATTTGCAGCAATTAACTAGGGGACCGAGACCATCTGCTGTGACTCATTAGTTCCCCAAGGACACTTACACAATGGTAAGTTTCACATTGGTTTATCTTGGTTCCCATAGTTCAAGCAAGAAAATAATACTTTCCACAGTTTCTGATTCCCTAGTAATGTTACAGCACTGTTTTTACCACTCTTCTGTGTGGTCATTCAGTAACTTAGCCTTCTTTTGTAATGTATAGATCCACCCATCCCCAGGGTTTAGTTTTCTCTGGTATCCAAATGGCAGAGGGGAAACAGAGTCTGGAGAAGGAGGCCAGGCACAGTGGCTCATGCCTGTAATCCCAGCACTTTGGGAGGCCAAGGTGGGCGGATCACCTGAGGCCAGGAGGCCAGTTACCAGCCTGGCCAACATGATGAAACTCCACCTCTACTAAAAATACAAAAGTAGCTGGGCATGGTGGTGCACACCTGCAATCCCAGCTACTCAGGAGACTGAGGCAGGAGAATCACTTGAACCCGGGAGGCGGAGGTTGTGGTGAGACAAGATTGTGCCGTTGTACTCCAGCCTGGGCAACAAGAGCAAAACTCTGTCAAAATTTAAAAAAAAAAAAAAAAAAAAAGGAAATTCTGACACATGCTACAACAACATGGATGAAACCCGAGGACATTATGTTCAATGAAATAAGCTAGTTACAAAAAGATAAATACTGTATGAATCCACTTATATGCGGTACCAAGAGTAGCCAAATTCAGAGAGATAGAAAGTAGAATGGTGATTGCCAAGGGCTGGGAGAAGAGGGAATGAGGAGTTATTGTTTAATGGGTACAGAGTTTCAGATTTGCAAGACAAAAAGAGTTCTGATGACTGATGAATGTACTTATTGAACTGTATGCTTAAAAATGGTTAAGGGGGGGCTGGGTGAGGTGGCTCATGCCTGTAATCCCACCACTTTGGGAGACCAAGTTGGGCGGATCACCTGAGGTCAGGAGTTCGAGATCAGCCTGGCCAACATATCAAAAAATAAAAAAAATTAGCCAGGCGTGGTCGTGGGCACCTGTAATCCCAGTTACTCAGGAGGCTGAGGCAGGAGAATCACTTGAACCCAGGAGGTGGAGGTTGCAGTGAGCCGAGATTGTGCCACTGCACTCCAGCCTGGGCAACAGAGTAAGACTCTGTCTCCAAAAAAAAAAAAAAAAAAAGTTAAAGTGGTAAAATTTATGTTATGTGTATTTTACCATAATTAAAAAAAATTTTAAATGGCAGATGTAATCACAAAGCAAAACCTAATGTATATGTAATATGTAAAAAACAGATCTAAAATAAACTAACTGAAACACTAAAATAATAGATGGGGCTGGGTGTGGTGGCTATGCTTGTAATCCCAGCACTTTGGGAAGCTGAGGCAGGCCCTTCACTTGAGGTCAGGAGTTCGGGGCAAGCCTGGGTAACATGGCTTATCTCTACTGAAAATACAAAAATTAGCCGGGCATGGTGGCATGCCTGTAATCCCAGCTACTCCGGAGACTGAGGCAGGAGAATCACTTGAACCCGGGAGGTGGAGCTTTCAGTGAGCAGGAATCACACCACTGCACTCCAGCCTGGGCAACAGAATGAGACTCCATCTCAAAACAAAAAACAAAAAAACTAAGAAACCTAAAATCAGCTAAAATATATAAAAAAATATTAGAATACCTAGTAAATAAAATAGATAATTTTCTAGGAAAAATAAATGGAAATTATTTAGAAAATATTAACAATTCGAGTATCAAAAAATAATGAGAGAATGGTTTCAAAAGACTACCCCCATGGGGAGAAAAGAGCACAGATGGTTTTACAAATAAAGTCTACCGATCTTTAAGGTTGAGGTAAACCAAAGATATTTAAGTGGTTTCCAAAGCACAGGGGGAAATGGGAAACATAAAATTTTTATGTAGTCAGCATAATGCTAACACCAAATTCTGAAGTGGATAGTCCTAAGAAATAATCTCATAAGCAATCTGAAGTAAAATTACTAATGCAGAAATTCAAAGTAAAATATTAGGAAATGGAATCCAGCAGCATTTTATATCATGATCAATTGTCTTCCTAAGTAGAATACAAGGATGGCTCAATACTAAAAATCTATCAATAAAATTGATCATATTTATAGATAAAATTAGAAAAACATGATCATCTCCATAGATATTGAAATAAGATGCCGGGCGCGGTGGCTCAAGCCTGTAATCCCAGCACTTTGGGAGGCCGAGACGGGCGGATCACGAGGTCAGGAGATCGAGACCATCCTGGCTAACACAGTGAAACCCCGTCTCTACTAAAAA